>NC_060121.1:939181509-939459009 GCF_021461395.2 Schistocerca americana | reverse complement strand
AATGTTTGTGGTCGATAGTGTGCCCGCCATCTTTCAACAGTTGTCCCTCATTGCATTAAATATCTTGATATCATCTTTGCAGGTGCTACCACAGAGGATCACCTATGTAACCTCCGTTCTTTGTTTACTGTTCTACAGGATGCAGGCCTCAAGTGTAATCTCACTAAGATTCACTTTTTCCAGCCTTCCATTGTTTATTTGGGTCATGAAATTTCCCAGCAGGGCATGCACTAAAAGGAAGGGCATTCCTCAGTGATTTGGTGTACTGTTAAGTTTATTCTCAGAGTGGCTACTATTGCACACGCTTTGCATCTGCTGCTTTGGAAAAGTGCTCCTTTTGTTTGGTCTGCAGCCTGTAAGCGTGCTTTTGTGCAGCTTAAGAACAGTCTTCGCTTAGTGTTGTGTCCTGGCACATTTCAGCCCAGCAAGCACATGGTCCTGGCCACAGATGTGTCCCAGTATGGGTGGGAGCTGTTCTGACCCATTGTCATTTGTGTGACTCCTAACAGCCTATTGCCTTCGTGCTGACAACATTCAACTTGGCTCAGCGACATTATTCTCAGGTGGAAAATGAGGCTCTTGCTTTTACCCATTCCATAAAAATATTTCATGTATTCTTGAATGTTGCAAAATTTTAATTAATTACTGATGATAAGTTCTTGCTTCCCTGTTTAGCCTGTTGGCAGGCTTACCAGACAAAGCAATTGGTTTTCTTCTTGTCCTGATATAATTGTGGGAGTCTTTTTCATCAACACACTGCAACATCCAAATGCAGATGCCCTGCCCTGGCTCCCCATGGGCTCTGAATCCTCGTTTGACAAGGAAGAAGTGCTTCATTTTCAACCAGATACAGAGGCAAGGTGCACGGTGGATGGCTGCCTCATTCTGTGTTCCCCTATTGCTTCTGCTGTAGTGGTGGATCTGGTGCTCCACCAGGTCATATGCATGATAAAACATGGGCAGCCTGACCATCCGCTGGGACAAGCATCAGACTCGCTGCAGAATTTATGCATTGTGCCATCACCCCTCCATCTTAGATGGCATTATTCTCCATGTTGTTCCAGTGGCTCTCTGGTGGGACATCCTCTGCTTATTATATCAGTTTCATTGGGGGATCTCTTGCCCAAAATAGTTAGTGCACTGCCATGTTTTTAGGCCGGGAGGTGAACACCTTGTTGCAGTCTGCCCCAAGTGTGCAGATCAGCAGGCAGTGCTGCGCACTGTTTAGTCGCAAAGGCCGGCCCCTACACAGCCGTGGGAAAGAGACCACTCTGATTTTGCTAGTCCTTTTTAGACACTTTCTGGTTATTGAAAAGTGATGTTTTTTCTCATTTTCCTTATGTTGTCCGTTTGCCTATCTGTGACAACAGATGTGACTGTCAAGGCCCTGTTGAAAATATTCTCCATTGAAAGCTTGTCTTGCACCCTGGTTTCAGATAATGGTCCCTTGTTTGTAGTGCAATCTTTCAAAGACTTCTGTGCACACAGTGGCATTTGCCACATTGTGCGGCACCTCCTTTCCATCTGTAACCAAACAGCAAGGTGGTACACCTTGTCCAAACGTTGATGCAGATACACAAGTACTTAGAAGATATCCCAACTGTGGAAGTTCTCACTTTTTTTTTTAACTTACAGAATGACACTAATTGGGGCCAAGGGCCACACCAAGCTCCTGCACAGCCACCTGCCATGGATGTTGCTCATCCTCTCACTGCTGGACAGGCATCTCCCAGCTGCACTGGTTTTGTTGATGTTTGCCTCTGGCAATCAAGTATGGATCAAGCATTTGGATGACAACTTCACAGGACTCCACCAGTCATCCACAACCTGCGTGGTCATAACATCTTCATTGTTTGCACCAAAGGTCAACTCTTAGAATGGCACCACAACCAGTGGTATTCGAGGATGGGTGCAGGGTCCCTTCTCTGGCCATGACCCTATGCCTCGTTCCTCATGGGCACTGGTTCCGGAGGTCAAGCAGACCTGGTTGTGTCCACCTACCTCAGCTGTCAGGGCTTCGTGTGGACACTGTGCTGAGCAGGTGCCACCATCAGTGGAGACAGAACCCAGGTCTCCGTCACCAGAGCCTCCCATCTCCAATCTGCTGCTATCACTGTCAATGCTGTCCTCATTGTGGACTCAGACATCCAAATGCCCCCCCCCCCCCCCCTCCTCAGTCTCCTGTCCTGTGTACCAGTCAGCCGGTCGCTGCAGTGTCCACAGGCGGCAAGGGTCTACTCGCTTTCATCCATACGCACCAGTCCCGGCAAATCGGGAACTTCTTGTACCTTTGGCTGCTGCCCTGCCATGGACATCTCTTCAGTCACAGCAATGTGGATGACAGCATCTGATCCTTGCCCCTGTAAGGAAGAAGTAGTGTAGCAATCCTCCAGTTTCGACACCTTGTAAGGGGTCAACCACTCCTTACGTACTGAGTACAGTTCATCTTTGCCTCTCGCAGGTCACAGTAAGTACTATGGATAGTAGAGTGCCCAGTGCGCCAAGTAATCAGTATTGAGACTCAGAGAAAGTAATTGTTCACTGCTAAGCGAGCAGGGCGGATTTTGGCAGGACAGCCGACCACAGTTACAATGGCTTAACAGCTGCGTGTGTCACCCAGCACCATGAGTCTGACCCCCAGCAAATACGGAAATGGCATTGAGTGATTTGTTTATGTGTTTTGTGTGTTCATTTGTGCACCGTGATTATGTGACACCCGCGCCAGGCACCAACGCTGACTGCAGTGTGGATTGTGCATTCAATGCTACATGAAGACAATTGGTGTGTGATGATATCAATAGGTGACATGTGATAAGTTAGCTGTTATTATTTTGTCATATGAAGGGAGTAAGTGCCTCATTCGTGCTGTTCAGACAGTCTGTATGGCACCTTGACAACAAAGTGTGTACCAATTATTGCTTCCTGACATCATACTTAGCTTTGTTGGCTTTGGTATGAAACAATTCCCATGCAAATATTAACCGATCAGCCTTTATCAGTTGCACATGGTCAGACTATTCTGAACTGTTAGACTATAATCCATTAGTTAATGACAGTGAGTTGACACTGGGAATGTTTAAACCTATAGCACACAGCGTATGCAAGTCAGGCCAATACAGAAAGTGTAGTGCAGCTGACATTCGGGTAGTGTGCCTGCAACCACCCAAGCTGGCCACCAGGGGCAGCTTGATCAGTGAATGCCATCACTAGGTCTGAACACCTGACGTGGATAGCATCTCAATAAGGGCATGCAGAGGCCTCCGGGTCCTCAATTGTTAAATGTGTTTCAGATGTGTAAACTACTTTTGTTGTTTTCTTGTTGATGCTTTTCTAGTTAGAACAACTGCCATTGCCTACTTTCTCACGTGTCATTTAGAATATTCTTGAAACCTAATAAACACAAAATTTTAAAAAATGAAACAAACAACTGCTTACAATTTTCGACTTTACAAAAGCTGAATATGATGAATTCTATTTGACATCCTGATCTCTTCTCACCCCCCACTCCCTTCACCCTGAGTCACCTTTAAAAATATCTTTTATTTAAGGGGGAAGAGGGTAAGTATCAACTGGGACGTCATATAGCACCAGTTAATGATTCATAAGCCACCACTTTGCAACTCCCCCCCCCCTTCCCCCCTCTGGGGGGCTGGCTACTCTTTTGCAGGTATATGCTTGGCAACCATGGGGCACCAGCCTTTGCAGCACTTTTTCCCTTCCGTGCTGCCTGTCTGTCCTCTTGCTATTCTTTTTCTCCTCCCTTGGGCAACGTCTGGAGTATTATTGGGAATGTTCTGCATTCTATCGTTGTCATGCGAACAGTCTCCCCTTTGTTTTTCGCACCCTTCCCTTTTCTTTGTTTCCCTTCTCCCCTCGTTCCTCCGCTTCGGCGTTTGAGGATCCTCTTTCTTTCTTCTTCCTCCCTGTGTGGTCCTGAAGGCTGGCCCATGTGTCTGACATGTAACAGGTGACTGGGTAATGTATAATTTCCAGCCCCAGGTTGACAGGTAGGGTTCTCATGTCTCCCCTGGTACAGGCCACAGCCAGGGAGGGGTGATTCCCTGAGCTGTAACCTTCCCAATTTGCCATTTGTTACCTCCATCAGGCATTTGGGAGGTATGACCTGAGGTGTGAACAATCACCTAAGGCAGGTGTGGTCACTTGTGAAGGGGGCCCCCTGCTGGAAGAAGTGCACGATTGGAAATGCTGGCAATCATGGGGATTTCCTCGCAATGAGTCAATCATCTTCCCACTTGGCGTCTACCAAACGTAAACGAGTGAGGCTAATGATTCAAATACCCTTCCCACTGCACCATGGTTCCTCGTGGTCTCACATGCTGAAGATAGTCAGTCCTTTGCCACGGTAAATCCGTTTATTATTCATAAAGATGTAGATGCAGTTGCTGGCCCTGGCCCTGTGAAATCCTGCTCTCATTTACGGAATGGCACTTTGCTTTTGGAGACTGCTTCTGACTCTCAAGCACAACAACTGCTTGCTGCCTCGTTTCCCTATGGTTACACTGTTTGTGTCTAGGCCCATAGGACTTTGAACTCTTCCCATAGTGTAATTTACACCAGGCTGCTCGATGGTCTAGCCAAGGCTGAAATACAATGTTACCCCTCTGATCAGGGTGTCATTGCCGTTCGTGTAATGAAAAAGGTAGATTCCTCCTTAGTGCCCACCTGAACTCTTTCTCACCTTTGATAGAGTGGTGCTTCTGCCCAAGCTCAAAGCAGGCTATGAAATTATAAGTCGGGCTATACATTCCGAACCCAATGCGCTGCTACCAGTGTCATCGTTTCAACCACACTAGAATGTCTTGTCGACACCCAATCAAATGAGTCACCTGTGGTAGGGATGCGCACAAGGGCAGTTGTGCACCTCCTTCTCCCCGCTATATCAACTGCAATGGTGGCCATGCCGCCCCCCATCAGGAGTGTCCCAGTGTCCCTTGTATCTTGATGAGCGGGCTGTTCAAGAGATCCGGGTAAAGGAAAAGGTGGTGCGTTATCCAGTCGCTTGCAAGTTACTGGCTAGTCACAAATCCTGCATTCTACCGTCTGGTACCTATAGTTCTGTTCTTGTTACCCCTCGCTCCATGAAGGACATGGCCATGCAGACATGCAACCTGCAATTCAGCTCTGGTGTTGTGAAATCACAGAATGTCAAGGTCGCATGCCACCCCCCCCCCCCCCCCCCCCCCAGCCAGCTGTGCAAGAAGCTGTCAAACTCTCTCCTCAAGGGGCAAAGCCATCAGCTACATAACCGGCAGACCATGAAGACTTCCTCCATCCCTCCAACCAAACAACACCTGATTCTTCACCTAACTGGAAAGGCTCGAAGTCCACCAAAAGCAAATGGTCTCCTCCTTTGCCACCTAGAAGATCCTCTTCGATGGTGTCAGCACGTGATACCTTAGCCCAGCCAGCCTCCATGTCACTGGTGCACACCGAGAACCGTTTTTCGGTGTTGGACTCCACAAACCGACTGCACAAGCAAACTGATGCTTCTATGGACCCCATGGAGCAGGACCCTCCTGCTTCTGTGCCATGTAGTAGTGCCTCTTCCCCAGCTGTCACTTGGCAGCCGCCGAGGTGACACCCCTACGTCTCTTCCTCATCATGACTCTCCTTTAGTGGACATTCACAGCCTTAGATCCCACAATGAGGATTTCTGGCTCCACAATGAGGATTTCTGGCTGCAGTGTCCACCTGTACAATGCTTTCAGGAAACGAAATGGCACCCTCACAATCGTTTTGAGCTTTCACATTTCTTACCAATTTGTTTTGATCTTCCCCCTGAGGCCAGCATTCCCTCTCATGGGATGCTCATAATGGATGACATTCATAATCAACCCATCTCCCTGACTACCAATCTCCAAGCTGTTGCAGTTCGCCTCTTACTTCCCCACCTGACTTTTTCCCTCCGTTTCATATATGTCCCTCCATCATTCGCTGTCACCAGGACATTCCTTCCACTTATTTGGCAGCTACTGCCCCCATTTTTGCTACTCAGTGACTTCAATGTACATCATCCCCTTTGGGGTTCTCTCAGGATCTATCAGAGAGGTGCCCTCTTGGCTGACCTTCTTAACCAACTTAAACTCTTCTGCCTTAACTCTTTCAGGGGCAGTGGCTATCACCAGGCATTCCCTCTTTCAAGGGCAGTGGTAATCAATGTTAACCACCTATTTTATGACACCTGGTGACCGAATGGGGCAGCAGTTATCACTGCGAACCACACAGTTAATTGAGGAAGTTCTCCCTAGATGGCACGGCATTGGATATCACGCATTTTGCTTTCCTATTATTGGTACAGCACAATTTGTTTGTTGCCTTGCAGCAGTTTCGTGCCGTTTAATTGGTGTATGTTTTGAAGAACAAATTTGGCACATATATACTACTTTCATTTCCAAGTAAGTATTTCCATATGTAAATTTAGTTCATGCTAATGTCCTTCAGTGCAATAGTTACATGAAACAAGTTTATTTCATATTTTTATTACTTTGATCTAGGTTAGTGCTGCTAACCACCGCACAAGTGGGATACAGCTTTCATTCAATATGGCTAGGAGGTGTCTTAGTGATGATGAAATATGAAAACAACTTTTCGGGGACCTTCCATCAGACTCAGATAGTGAAATAAGTTTGTTTGAAGACTCCGACATTGATCCTACATATGAACCTGACTGTAATATTATTCTGTTATCATGTTCTGAAGAGGTAGCAATGAAGCAGATGATAATTTACCAGAATGTAATCATCACTTGTGCGATAATGAACAACCTTGCATGGCTAAAATTCCATCAAATGATGATTCTTCAGCCTCTGAATCACTTTCTCTGTCCATGCCTAGACGTTCAAGATCACCATTGGCTAAAGCAAAAATATGTGACAGTTAGTTCTTCACATATACTGCCAAACATCCCAAATCATTCTGGTACCTCTGGTGGATCTGGAAGTGTACCCATTGTTCAGGATGATCCTCCACAATGGAGCCAAAATTTCATAGTTGAAGCACTGCCTAATTTTGTGGAAAAAACAGGCCTTATAGCTGTTTTTACAGATATGTCAAATCCATCACCACAAAATATTTTGTGAATTCTTTACTGATGAAATGGTAAAACATTACATTTCACACCAATTTGTACAGCATACAAAAAGAAAAGCCTTTCATCCCAATTACTGAAGGTGAGATAAGGGTTTTCTTAGGCATCAATTTATTTAGGAGTGCCAAAAAATTGCCAAGTTATCGCGATTATTGGCCTTCATCTCCAGATTTAAATGAGTCCTATATATGTGACTTCATGACTGCAAAATGATTCGGTTTTCTTCTCAGTCATATCCATTCAAATGACAACTCAATGATGCCTAAAAGGGGACAGGCCAATTTTGACAACCTTTTTAAAATAAGGCCTCTTGTAGAAATGTTGAATAAAAGGTTTGCACAATGCTATCAGCCTCATCAAAAAGTAGCAATTGATGAGCCAATGGCAAAATTTAAAGGAAGCAGCTCAATGAAGCAATACATGAGGGACAAGCCTGTGAAAAGAGGCTATAAAATATGGATGCTGTGTGATTAATCTGCATATAATTTGAAGTTCCAAATTTATACTGGAAGATTAGCTACAGAGAAGTCTGAACTGGGACTGGGTGCACGAGTAGTAACAGATTTATGTGAAGGACTTTAATGCACAAAATCATATTGTTTTCATGGATAATTTCTTCACATCATATAATCTATTTGTCCTACTAAAAGCCCAGAAAACATTTCCAGTTGGAACTGTGAACCCTACACATAAATTCCTCCCAAAACTGAAGGAAGATAAGATGATGAAACAAGGGGACCTTAACAGCAAAGTCAGCAATCGTGGTGTAGCATTTTACAAGTGGATGGACAAACGAGCTATGAATTTGATCTCTACTATGCATGATCCTAGTGACACCACAAGTGTAAATAGGAAGGAAAACGATGGATCAACTACTGTAGTGTCATGTCCTCGTGTATTGAGTGACTATAACAGGAGCATGAATTTTGTTGACAATTTTGATCGTCTAAAAGGAGACTGGTTGTGATCGCAAAAGTAAAAAATGGTGGCCTAGGCATTTTTCCTCACTTTATTGATAGTGATAGGGAAGATTGAATGTGTTTATCATACACAAAGAAATTGAAATGGAACAATTCACAAATAAAGACTTCCAAAGGAAAGCATACGAAGGACTGCTTGCCAAGGCAATTTTCCATCGCAGTGGTCTAAGTCAAAAAGGGAAGAGCGTAACTCTCAGTAAACATAAACCACACATCGACAAACAAATCAGATTGGAAGGTAGTGCACATCAGCCAAAATAGGCCACATCAAGAAGATGTGCAGTATGCAGCACACGTGCTGTTCCTGTTATAACAGTGTGGATGTGTTTATGTAACGTGCCTCTTTGTCTACGAAAAGGCGAAACTTGCTTTCAAACATTTCATTCTCAATAATGATATACTTTTGAGTTGTTTGTGTAAATAATTTCCTAAGAAAACTGTTCAAAATTTTATCTCTCAAAATTTCTCAACAAAAAACTAACTAATGAATATTATGGGCCTTGGTTAACAGAGGTAACCACAATTGAATTGACTGTAATTAAAAAAGTAAGCAAAATATTGTAAAATTGTATTAAAATAAATTGTTTTGCTCGGTAAGAAGTTCTATAATTTTAACAAATCATGTGTTTTCATTTTAATAAACTTACCTGCCCCTCAAAGAGTCAAGAAAAGGCACCGACTTTCCTTTCATACTCCTCACACACCTATTCCCATTTGGACCTATCCTTCTGCACTGCCCACCTTGCATGTCATCTTAAGTGGTCCATTCTTTCTGATGCCTACTAATGTGACCATTGCCCATGTGCTATCTGTTTGCTGACTCCTACCCCATCCACGTGCATGCCTAAATGGCAGCTTTACTCCACTCTGGTGACCTTCGAAGAACAGGATTTCCCCAGTTGTGATGACCAGGTGTAATATCTCACAAATGTTATCCTTACTATAGAAATTCTTCCAATCCATATGTGGCATACAGCAAACCTGTGTGTAACAGTATTGGTTGAAAACAGTCTTGGTTGCAATTTTAGTTTTTTATTTTTCAACGACTCATTTTGCCTTATTTAGGCATCTTCAGGTTATCTTTTCTAGATGGACGCAAGAGGCATCAAGATCTGCATAATGCGTTCCCGTTCACAGGAGCGAGTAACAGAGTAAGATGGTGGCTCAGGTAGACTGTGTTTAACCAATACTGTTATCCTTACTAGTGCAGAAGGTTCCATCCCCCGCACTTCCTCTCTATTACATCGTGTCCCAGTCCCTTCGTGTACTGAGGCATGCCATGACGCAATTCATGCACGTCGACGAGCTCTCCGTGTTTTTAACTGCCACTCTACACTGGCGAATTGCATTCATTATAAACTGATGCCTGCAAAGTGTCATGTTCTTCAGGACATCAAAAGAGCTAGATACAGTTCCACACGTTCCTCTTCCATGTGGACCAACCTGCGATAGCTCTTTGGAACCAAGATCCATTCCCCAATTTCTGCCCTGACAGTCGCTGACGATTTCATAGTGGACCCTATTGCTATCTCCAACACCTTGGGCTGCCATTTTGCGGAAGTTTTGAGCTCTTCCCCACTATAACCCTGCCTTCCTCCATTGGAAATGAGTGGAGGAGGCTCAGGTGATACCCTTCTCTTCTTTGAATTGTGATTGCTACAATGCCATGTCTACTATGAGAGAGGTAGATCATGAACTCAGTTCATCCCGATCTTCCACCCCAGGGACAGACGCTTTCCACATTCAGATGTTGCAGCCCATTTTTCTTGCAGGCAAGCACTTTCTGCTTAACACTTACAACCGCATCTGGGCCGAGGGCACATTTCCTTAATGCTGGCATGAGGCCACTGTCTTACCCATACCTAAGCCCAGTAAGGACAAAAACTTTCCTTCTAGCCACCGCCCCATCTCTCTAACCAGCTGCGTTTGCAAGGTGATTGAATGTATGATACATGCCCAGCTGGTGTGGTTGCTAGAGTCTCGACATTTACTAACAAATGCTTAGTGTGAATTTTGAGCACAGCATTCTGCATTTGACAATCTCGTTATTTTGTTCACCAATGTCATGAATGGTTTTCTGCAGAAATTCCAGACTGTGGCTGTGTGTTTCGATTTGGAGAATGCCAAGGACACCTGCTGGGGAACTGATCTTCGTACTCTTTATACGTGGGGCTTCTGTGGGCACCTGCCCTGTTTTCTGTGGGCATTTTTACAAGACTGAGTTATCAATGTGTGTGTGGGTTCTGCCGTGTTGGAACCTTTACCCAGGAAAATGGTGTGCCTCAGGGTTCCGTCCAGAGCATCGTCCTCTTTGCTACCGCCATTAACCCTATAATGGCCTGTCTCCCACCAGGCATCTCCGGCTCTCTTTGTTGACAATTTTGTCATCTACTGCAATCTCCACAGACCTGTCTCACTGAGTGGTGTCTTCAGCACTATCTTGATCGTCTTTACTCCTGGAGCATCGACAGTGGCTTTCGCTTTTCCACTGACAAAACTGTCTGTCTGAATTTCTGGCGGTGCAAATGGTTTCTCCCACCATCTCTCTCTCTCTCGGGCCTGTTGCCTTCCGTTCATTGAAACTTCAAAATTTCTGGGACTCGTGCTGGATAGGAAACTCATTTGGTCCTCCCATGTGTCCTACCTGGCAGCCCACTGTACACGGTCCCTCAATCTACTACGCGCCCTCAATGGTACTTCCTGGGGTGCCAATAGAACCACCCTCTTGCATTTGTATCGGTCCCTTGTCCGTTCGAAACTCGACTCTGGGTGCTTTGTGTGTGCATCTGCACGCCCATCCCTCTTACGCCATCTCAACACGATCAACCATCATGGCATCCGTTTGGGCATGGGTGCCTTTTACAACAGCCTGGTTGAGAGTCTGTATGCTGAAGCTGCTGAACTACCTTTGTCCTATCGCCATGACTTTTCCCTCAGCAGGTATGCGTGCTGTTTGTCTGTCACGCATGGCCACCCCTCCTATGGCTCCTTCGTTGACGATTCCTTCGATCGTCAGCATGGGGCTTGTCCCTCTTCTCTGTTACCTCCTGGTGTCCGCTTTTGCCACTTGCTATGGCGGCTTAACTTCACACTACCTGCGACTTTCCCAGTGGGTGTGAACCTTTCACCACCTTGGCTTCGTGAAGCAGTCCATGTTAACCTTGGCCTTCATTCGCTTCATAGAGGCACTACTCCAGCCTCGATCTATCGCCTCCCGTTTCACAACTTTCGCATGGAACTTCACGATAGTATCTTTGTGTACACTCATGGCTCTCGGACTGACCGTGGGGTCAGGTGTGCCTTCATCATTGGCACCCTTTTGATATAAGCTTCCAGCACACATCTCAGTGTTTACAGCCAAGCTCTTCACCTCGTATCAGGCCATGGAGTACATCCGGTGACACAGCCTGTCCAATTGTGTCCTCTGCTCAGACTCACTCAGTGCCCTTCAAAATCTATGTTCGCTGTACACCGCCCATCCCTTAGTGCAGCGGGTCCAGGGAAACTGTCACTTGCTCACTCTTGGAGGAGCCAGTGTGATGTTTGTGGGTCCCTGCTCACGCCTGTTTCCCAGGAAATGAGGCTGCTGCAAAGGCTTCGGTCCTTGTACCCCAGCCTGTGAGTACCTATATTCCCTCCGATGATTGCTGCGTTGCTGTCTGTCAGGAGGTGGTGTCCCTTTGGCATCGCCAAGGGGAATAAGCTTCAGCTTATTAAGCCTCTCCCAGCATGTTGGATGACCACCTCTTGGCCCTCCCGCCGGGAGGAGCTTATTTTAACTCAGCTGCGTATTGGGCACTGCCTTTTTAACCATCATCATTTGCTAAGTTGCACTACCCCACCACTTTGTACACATTGCACCCAAATTTTAACTGTCCCCCACTTCCTGCTGGAACGCCCTTTTTCAGCCATTTACGTTCCAGCTTGGGTTTGCTGCCTGATTTATCAGCCGTTTTGGCGAATGACGCGTGGGCTGTTGACCATGTTTTGCTTTTTATCCACCAAAGCAATATGGTGCAGCCCATTTAATTTTTAGTTTTGGACCTCCACTTCTGTATGTTGTTTTTTAGCCCTTTTTTTACGTGCCTGTTTTTAGTTGTCTCCTTTTTTGTCCATTGGGTCTGATGTATAGTCGTTTAACTCCTCTCTGTTCGTGTTCTATAGTTTTGACTTGGGCTCATATGACCCCAGTTGTTTTTTGTACCCTACAGCAAAACAAAAGAATACTTTGCAACTACAGGAACTCCAAAACTGTGTGTTCATTTACTATCATCTACCTACAGGCACACAGAGTATGGCTGGTAGAGTCTGTCTTGATGAACTGTGGTTCATTTGCATGCTGTTGATGGATTAATACACTATAATTGATGCTTACGGTGCTCTGGCTGGTCAGTATATGTAGTTATTGACACATCTTTCTAAATTATTTGCCAAATGCAAACTGCCAAAAATGTAGCAATTTACCAAACATAGTGAAAACCCCAAAAACATACAAGATTACAGGTCAGTGTAATATTCTCTGAAAGAGAGCGAGCATGATGATGTGTATATAGACAGTCTTAAGTCTATCTGTGGCACCTCTGCCTTTCAAAAATTGGTCAACAAAGGAAAGAATCCATCAGGTAATCATTCTGCTAGTGAGTTTATTCATGTTCAGATATCTCACATAAACAATCCATATTTGTTGCGAGCCTCTTTATGATAAGAAAAGGTACAGTTAAACTATATAAACTTCTCTTTCTAGTGTGTAATAAGAAATGCACTGCAGACCAGTAACTGTAAAACAACTGATCACTGTTTGGAAAAGTACAAGATTACATGCTTGCTCAACTACAGCTAGCTTGGCAAAAGCAATAGTTTCAACAGTACAATGCTACAGCAGATATAGTAACGAAAGCAGCAAAAGAAAAGGCAATTCAGAAGATACAGCAGCAGTGATACACAATAATCTATAAATAAGGTCAGTAACTATAATGCACCAAGAAAACATCAGCAAGTTACTTAAAAGGTGTGAGGACCGGGCGTGAGACGTGCTTCGGTAGCTCAGATGGTAGAGCACTTGCCCGCAAAAGGCAAAGGTCCCGAGTTCGAGTCTTGGTTGGGCGCACAGTTTTCATCTGCCAGGAAGTTTCATAAGTTTTGTTTGTACTAATTTGTGTTTTTGTTTACAATGTTTGAGGTTCTTCCATACAATGACACGGTAGTTACCTATATTAGCATGTGGTGGATTACCTGGCCACATACCAAACTTCAACTGCCAGTTGTTCTACACATCTGGTAACAGGTTGGCAACCCAGGGTGTGGAATGAAACCCTCAAGTAGTCACCATAGAAACTAAAAAATTATTTGTAAAAATTGAGATATTCATTTACTTAGTAAAAGGGGAAAACTCAGTTATGTAAACTCGATTTGTTCTTTATTGGTTACACATGTTTCCAATTTAGCAAGATAAAATTTGACCAAGAGCTAATTTCAGCCTTATAGTCCTTACTGGAGACAGGCTCGCAAATAAGCCATTCTGGCCATTACTTTCGTGGTTATTCAAAAATGCTATTGCCAGCCCAATGTTCAGAGAGATGTTTGACAGTCAACTTTTGCAATTAATTATTTGTGACTTGTTCTTTAGAAAGTCTAATGGGGCTGGGTGTGTCTCATCTAAAGACAATGAGTCAGGGATGAAATCAGCTTCTACAGTGGTAACGCCAGAGCTCCAGTGTGATTCCAAATTTAAAAGTGTGAAAGGAATTGTGCTTAGTTGCATATTTAAAGATGTTTTTCCCCCTCACATGTGTGTACTGATTTTGTTTGAATATTTATTTCCATCCTCGAATATTTTGCATCCTATTGTGCTATTGATGTCAGCAGTTTGTGAATATAATAATACACATAACTGTGAGTATAAGTTAAAATTTAAGATATTTTTTTTTCAATCAAAGTATTGCACTATGCCCCGAAAAAACCTTCTTCTTAAGCCAGTTTTGTTCTGAAGGTTTCAGTGAGGCAATGCATCAAACAGTTAAGTCTCCAAGGTATTTATAGCTAATACGACACTTACAGAGTGTAGTAAGGGACTCATCAATGATTTCTTTGTGTTATGTGTGATGATAATGAAATAACTGCAATAAGTTGTAGCCTTTTGGTTTTAATTTGTGTAGACTAGGCAGCTAAGCATAAATAACGATGAGACTGTCATGACATGCAGTTTCTTGAAAAACCTGCTGCGCATGTTATTCCTTTTCCTGCTTCATGAAAACTCTTTTGCCCCAGTGGAGCTGCCCCAAAGCAGTACGGAGCCTGTTATTTGGTTATGAAAATTTATAATAGTGTAACATCCCCCTTCCTAGTCGGGCTATTGGACTCTGATATAGTTGACTGTGATTGTGTATGCTTAATGAAATTTAACAGTGAGTGAGGCTATCATTACCAAAGGAAAATAATATTTGATAGTAGGAGGAAAGTGTACAAAAGACACTTCTGAAGGAAGAGTCTATTCTAAACCTAATCTAAATACTGTAATAATTTTGAAATGAGTGAAACCGAGCGGGGTGGCGCAGTGGTTAGACACTGGACTCGCATTCGGGAGGACGACGGTTCAATCCCGCGTCCGGCCATCCTGATTTAGGTTTTCCGTGATTTCCCTAAATCACTCCAGGCAAATGCCGGGATGGTTCCTCTGAAAGGGCACGGCCGACTTCCTTCCCAATCCTTCCCTAATCCGATGAGACCGATGACCACGCTGTCTGGTCTCCTTCCCCAAAACCAACCAACCAACCAACCAACCAAATGAGTGAAATTTCATGAAATCACTCACAAACCACACAGGGAAAATGAGTACCACATAATATTGAATACAGAAAAATAGTGGTTAGCAAAAAAGGATAATTAGTCACCAGCCTACTAGGGCAATGAATATCCAGAATCCTGAGAAAGGTAATGGTAAGAAAAATTAAGTAATCACTGGCATGGCAACAGAAGGTTGTCATGCTTTTCCATAACACAACAGTTAATGAGAAAATAAATGAATCAGAAAGCACCCAGTTTGCAGTTACTTGTTCTGAAATATTAAATTTTGAAAGTAAAGTTAAATGAAGTTACTGGTTAAACAAATGATTGGCTATAACTGAAATTTCGTTATGTAGAAAAATGACTTTCAGTAACCTCAGCATAACGTAACGCCAGATTTGGAAAAAGACCAAGTCGTTTACCTTTAATTATTGAAAGGTTGAATTGAATTTACTGTTATCAAATGAGCAATTGATTTTACTTTTGACATAGGAACAATACGTACCAAGCCAGAAGTTGCTCGATAAGCTAAATACAGAATAAATGACATTGGGCATTTTTAATTTGTACTTTATCTTCAGTTATTAGGGGCCAGTGAAGTTTTAGGTTACTGAGTGAGTGAAGATAATACTTACAATTGCAAATTTGTTAAGCCTGTGTTATGCAATACAAGAATGAATAGTTATTGACACAGTAAAATTTAGACTGAAACTGGTCTTTATCAAACAAACATTAACAAATGTTCATATTTTTGACACTCTGTGATTGCAAGGTAATAAAGTCGGAGGGCAATCACAACATACGTGCCCTACAAGTTTTAACTCTTGCTGGTTATTTTTCAAGAAAGTTAAAGTTACTGAAAGAAATGCCATGGGATAATCGACCATGTTAGTTACACTCTCGGTTAACAGTCATCCGATGTTACAGCTGTGCAGGCGACAAAGACTGTAGCTGATGACAATGCTGAGCTCCTAATGTTGCCGCTGGTGGCTGACAACGAGTTCTCTCCAGAGCCACAGGTAATTATGGGGCAGCCAGTAGTTGGAACTGAAGCTTCCTCCACCTGTTCACTCCTACCCTGCTCTCAGTACTCGCAGGTTAAGGAAGTAGGTGCATCTGCAGGAGCACAAAAAAAAAAACACTTCTGCACTCTTTCATGACTCTAGTGCTCTGTCTGCTCTCTGCTCACAGCACAACACTCACCGTATGTGAAGATAAACAACGGCACAGCTACTGCCGTATGGCTGTTGGTATCAATGCATTTAAACGAAGTTCCCTTGGTGATTACCCAGCAGTTTGCAATATTTACATTATAATTACATCCATTACACATTACAGTTTCCATAATAAAGATTACAGGTTCAGAATTAGAAGTACAGTACAAGTTACCAACATATATTAAACGGCAAAAAAAAAAAAAAAAAAAAAAAAAAAAATTGGATGGTGCAGTAGGTATTTTATCTGCCTTTTCGGTGTTACAATAGGTAAGCATCATATTTTCACTCACGCATGCTCTAAGTTTACATAAGTATGTAACCCTTGATTACTTAATTCAGTGTTTATAGTAGTCCCAAGTTAATACAGAATCAAAGTGTGCATTAAGAAGTTTAACAGCCATGTAGTCAGTGTTAGTATTGCATAAACTAAACATTACATTTTCGACTTTACTCTGATTTACAGTTAATTCGTTTTTTCTCAAGCCAGATACTGGAAATTCTTAGGCTGGGTTTGCTTTTTTCCTTTAAGTCCTCTATCATTTCCAGTTTCAGTGAAAGTGGTATCATTGGCGTAAAGAAAATATTTTAATGACAACATAAATTAGAAACAATGAAGAGCTCAGCACAGAACCTTGAGACATGCATTGTGAAAGATTTAGAAATGCTGAATTCATATGATTAAATAATGGCCACAATTTTCAAAATCCTTTGTAGGGAACCCCCGAAAACAGGTTAATTTTAAATTTTATGACCCTAAAATTGTATAAAAGTTTCATTACTTTTCCCTCAACATATTGTGGACATAATCATTCATTCGTGCATAAGACAACAGCCAAGAAGGAAAGCAAAAAATTAATGCAAATATACAATTTGGCTATGCAAAGAAGGCAGGTGGGTACCGTGGGGGGGAAATGGCCAGTGCTGGCAACTAACGGATACGCGCACCTCGTGCCATACAGCAGTTACGATGTATGTAATGGTTGTAACAAGGGTTTACGCACTTATTGTATCGACGGTGACCGTCAGATGTGGTACCGGACTTCTTTTGTAGCAGAACATGTGAATTTAAATTAAGGCTGTTGTAATCCAACGATCCCAAACATTCACTAAAGTGCGCGTCATTTAAGACGGCGGCCAAGTTTAGGTTCGTTCTGCGCATCTGACGTCACAAAACAGCCAGCCAATGAACAAAGAACGACGTTGCCAGAGCTCAACTGCAGTGCAGAGCATGGACGAGTGTCTTCAGTTTTAGAAACGTTCAGTCATAAATAAAGCAATTGAACAAAAGCAATTTCTTGATAGCAGACTTTCTTTTATAGAAAGTTTGGAAAAAGCATTATTTATACCAGTTGCTTCATACTCTATTAATTAATTAAACCAAACAAGCAGTAAGCCTCCTAATTCAGGCGATAGCAAGGAAAGGTGTCTGTATCATTCTCACTAACCGATTTTTCGTAATAAAGAACAGCGATAATTGTTTATTTCCTGTTGTACTTCGACAAAACGTGACTAATTCATAGTCATACCAACAGTGTGTGTCGGTATTTTGTGTGATATTTTAAAGTCCTCAGGGAGATCTATTAAATGACAAGTTGTGTTAGCGTAATGGTTAAAGTGAATGGTTGCTAAGCGAAAGGTTCTGAGTTGAAACCTTGTACGGTGCTTAATACTTTATTACAATATCGAAGTGTCTTACTTCATGAATTTTATTCGTTTGAATGTAATTTTTTGAAATTTCCAGTAGCAACTAAAATCGACCATACAGAAAGCATACGCTATGGACTTTTACCTCTGCAAACTCTTCAACATTTCGTGCAATGGTTTCCTACATCTAATGCTGCACAATAACTGCGCTGAACATCGAAACTAAATTTAGTCCTTTATGGGGGGGGAAGGTATCAGTCAAGAAGAAGTGTAAAAATCAAATGTTTGGGCCAAATAGTTTTTGTGAAATCGAATGATAAAGTGTGTCAAAGCAGTCGAAACACCATGTGTCTGCACAGGCGAGCAGTGCAGTGATGACAAAATCGCGCACAGCACGGAATGCGGGGAGCACGTCTCTGTAGCAGCGAAAGGGTTAATGCGGCCGTGGTGGCTTTACTTCATAAACTGTGCCCCCCCCCCCCCTCCCCCCCAACGTAAGTTTGCGAACTATACTATGGCGCTGCTTCTCTTGGCGCGTACAACTGGCAACGCAGCAAGCTCCCGTGTCTGGGCGGGCATGCGCGAACCGCCAAGATAAAAGAATTGAACTGTAGTGTTAGATCGCTGATCTTGGCATATGGATAATTGAGGAACAGAGAACAGACGACACGAAAGTCAACAAACATGCCGACATTGCAGGAAGAACAAGCCGTCTTTTTTCTGTAATCAAACTGTAGGGGGCTTGCTTTATTCGATGACGAATTGCTGGAATGCATGACGTTTGCATTTCTTCTGCCCATTCATAGTGGTTTTCCTTGTATCGTTACTGCTGCTAGATTTGGACTAGTAAGGACGACACGCGTCTTCATCGACATTCAACAGATTTTATGTGTGATCAGAAGAAAAATGTTGTACTGAGCCTTTCATTCAGTCGTTTTCGTCAGTACCCTGTGCTCTAGTGCTTTTTTAGTACTTTAACGCGGACTGTTGAATGCTAATGTCCTTAAGTGAAAATTTAAAAATTACATAATTGGCGAACGTGTTTCTACTCTATTCGTCATGGGAATAAACCTCGTGTAAACATTACGCTATGTATTCTTTCGCGTTTGCTGGAATCTCTTAATTTCGTTTCTCGTGGAGCTGAAGCCAAGCTATCTCGAGTGCAGTCAAGTAAGATAATGAGGATACGTTTAATATTGTGCGTTGCGCGTACATCGACTCAGCGATAATACGGGACAACAGCTTTACCGGTGCATTTAACTTAAACAGCATTGGCCAGCCACTTGGTCCACCTAACCTGCAGTTATATGAACAGTTGCAGTAAAGATGTAAATAGAGATGAACAGAAAACACTATAGCTTTGAATATCATTTATTTTTTAAACAGATGTTAGCTAACATTGTAATGTAATTAAAAACTAAGGCGATGAAAGTTCCTGACTTTAACAACGGTAATTTTTCTCATGAGTTAAGTGCTGCATAAAAGCGCACTACTGGGATTTCACCATGTAGTTAAATATTGAAGCCACTGAAGGTATTGCAGTCAGTCGCCTGGTAATCTCTGAACTCCTTCCATATCGGACTCTCAGGAATACAGTACGTTTCAATACTGCTACGTTGATAACGAGGCGATCAGTAACGGAATCCCAGGCCACCAAAAAATCCATATTTCCTCCTCTTATGAGAGCGGTTCTGTATTTCGCTATCGTTGGCAGTGACATGTCACAAAGTTTCGTCCATTAGTTCCAGCACGTTTGACAGTTTAAATATCTTATTTCTCGCGACGAATCCCGTAACTTGGCTCCAGATAAATTCTGTTGGGTTCAGAGTGCAATGTTAAGATAGCAGCTGCAAACATGCAGCATTTGTACCGTATGCTCGACACCGTGAAAAATATTTTCCATGTTTCTACGGCACTTATCACTCTGGTTTGTGTATACTATAGACAATACATATTTACACAGATTATACATACAGATACAACTTAAACACCTGGCTTCTGAGAACACAGTGCCCAAGGTCCAGAGATGCTTTTTCGTGCAGCGATATTCTTAGGGGTGGAAGTCCATAGAGCTTGTGTCCGCACAAGCAATTAATTCTTCATTTATTTCCAAAAAAGTTTAATTGTGTAATGTTCTTTTAACTTCAGCGATCTTTTATAGAATATCGATAATTCAAATATATATTCGCAATGAAAACCAGAATTTTGTGTGCGACATGTAATTGGAAGCTAGAAGAGGTGCATCTTTCTTGAGCAAATTGTTTGGTACGAATCAATTACCATATATTTGATTAATTTTATATTTAAGTGATGTAGGTATTCAAACACAACAAAAAAAGTTTCACTACACCGATTGTCTACCAGCCGCCCGACAGTTCGTTCGAATACCAAACTGCAACACTACCGACAACACCATACACATAATCAAAATATTTCTTGTTATAATAAATGTCAAGGCTTATTTTCCTCTGTAATCTTGCGAAAAACATTAAGAACAACTTGTTTCTAGCCATTAACGGTACTCCGCGCTCGTGTTTCACAACAAAGCAAGACGCAGTGTCATCCATTTTCACGGTACGTATGAACAGCGAGACAATCAGAGCACAAGTGGCGCTTACAGAGACTGTGACTGCACACAGTTTTTGAAACAAAAATTACGTAGCTAAAGTATAATAAAGAAAACGTTGATGGCTCTTAATACAGCAGAATGTCTTAAAGTTTCATTTAGTGACGTATGGATAAGATATCCAACACGTAATTTGGATCTTCTTCCAAGAGCTGGTCAATCATGGCCTCTGAGTATGTATACATCAGGTTTATTCTTATGATGAACGAAGTACTCCGTTCATGATAAGAATAAACCTGATGTAAACATTACGCCACGTATTCTACAGCGTTTGCTTGAATTTCATTGGATTTCGTTTCACGTGGAGCGGAAGCCGTTGTGACCAGTGTAGTCAAGTACGATCATGAGGATACGTTTTATGACGTTTACGCGCACTAGAGATGGGTCGAACTCGTTCAGTCCCGTGAACTACTTAATTCATTTCACTCTTTGCCGTGAAGCGTTCAAATGAAGTAGTTCATTCATGAAGTACGGAAGCCTGGCGAAGTTACCCAGTTCGCCGCTCAGCCGCGGCTACGCTCGCTTCGCCTCGCTCGTACAATAAAGCTTCGTAATACTTCATTATTTTACCAACAGATGGCCGAACTGTATAGTAACGTGCACGCAACGTTTTACGCTCTTACACTTACAGCGTCTGAGTTAAATAGAGCATGGTCGAAGGGGACAAAGGAAAGATAAACAGAAAAGCCTGTCACATATAAAGAAGGTATTACATTTAATCTTGCTCGACATTTTCTCATGAAGCGCCCAAAAAAGTCTTTATCTGCCAAATGAAACTTTATTTGTTGTATTCATGGACTGGAAACTAGGGCTACCAACGAAATGCAGTCCAATTTTATGTTCCTTTAAAAATTGAATCCAAAATAGAATGAGTATGTTTACCGCTGTCACAAAGTCTACACACCTACGTTAAGTAATTATTCAGAAGTTTACCTGTAGAGTTTATTTTTGTTGAGAATAAGAACACTGCCTCAAAACGAAAACTGTCACCTGTAGTCATTGGTACGATTTCAGGTAAAATCCCTCTTTCAGTGATATTAACAAAACTTCTATTTTCATGTTGGCTGTGCGTGCTCACTCAGCCAGCCTCTTCGTTTGTATCTTTAATATTCGTCTGCAAGCGCTGCCAACGGTAGGCTACCCGTAGACGCGAAGTTTAACTGCACAAATTGTCACGGGTAATGATGTCAGCACTGCAGGAAGCAACTCTCCCCTCACGGCCCCAACCCTTGTAAACCTATCGTTCCCCACAAACACCGCGCGATTCGTCGACAGGCAGTAGAGGGAGGACTGAAGTGAAGGGAGAATGAGTGACGCCGATGTAGTGGGAGAGGGAGAGGGAGAGGGGAAGAGAGTGAGTGAACTAGAAAAAAATGTGGAGTGTGCTATCTGTGAAGAGTTTGAAGTACCAGTTCATTGAAATTGAGTGGTTAGTTCACACTTCACTGGAGTGAAGCGTTCATTTGAACGACTCATTCACGAGCTCCCCATGACTAACACGCGCACGGACTGAGCGGTAATGCGGGACAACAGCTTTACCAGCATATTAAACTTGGATAGCACTGGTCAGCCAGCGGTCCAACTAACCTGCGATGGTGTGATCAGTTGCAGTTCAGACGAAAAAAGAGACGAGCAAGGAAACAGTACAGCCTTGAATGTCATTTAATGTTTAAAGAGAACGAAATAATATTCAGCAAAACGCAAGCACTACAGCATGCTTCTTAGGTGAGCAGACGGAAAGCATACAATGCTCTCTTTCTCATCTGATGTAGTATTCTAATTACAAACGAGTGATGAAAATTCCTGACTTAAACACGAGGTATTTTTCTGAGCAAGTTGTGTGTGATGCAAAAATATACTGCAGGGATTTCAACGTACTCTTGAATTCTGAAGCCACTGAAGATATTAATTACAGTCAGTCATGTGGCAATCTCTCAGCACCTTCCTTATCCGAATCCGGGAAATACATTTCAGTACTGGAAGTGTCACATACGTAGATAACGAGCCTGCAAAACAACAGAATCCACAAAGCCAATCAGGTGCCGAATTTTCTCCTCTTCTTTTATGACGAGCCGTTTTATATCCCACCAGCGTTCGTTAGTTACAGTCCGCCTGGCAGCTTAAGTCTTTTTACTTCTCGGGTCAAACCCTGTAACTTGGCCCCAGATTAGTTCTGTTGGGTTCATACAGTAATGGTACAGTGGGAAATGTAAAAATGCAGCATTTGTGTGTACAGTCCACATAAAGAGTATTTGGTTTTTCATTTTTGCCTTAAAAATTAAATTACTTTTTCTTGATTTAAGCAACTTTCGTCTTTCATAAAATATCTATAGTTAAGAATTTATATTTGAAGTGAAAACAGGAATTTGGCGTGCAATATGTGATTAGAAAGAACACGCGTATTATTAATAAAAGATGACTATGAATTTTACAATTACAAGATATAAGCATTTCAAATTGAATGAGGGAAAAAAAAGACAGACAAGATTTGAACCAGCAAATCGTGAACTGTCATAATTTGTCAGTTCATTAAGCTACCTACTCCGCTCTGCGATCAATGCGACATTATATTTCAAGTCTATCTAATAAAGTACCTCGGAAAACTTCAAAGTCTATTATCTCCATAAGTTTATGAAAAACATTAAGAACCTATTTCTCGGCATTTTTTAACCATGTTCTACATGTGTGTTTCACTACGGAGCAGGAAGCTGCCTCAGCCATTTTCATACTGCGCATTTAACAGCGCAACAATCGGAGCACAACAGTGCAGAGGCTGTCTCTGTATACGATTTTTGAAATAAAAACTACGTAGCCAAAGCGTGATTAAGAAAAACGTTGATGGCTGCTAATACATTTGAATAGCTTAGTTTCATTTAACGTAACTTAGTAATATATCTAATACATAAGTAGGACTTGCTTCCAAGAGCTCAACAGCACCAGTGTACGTGTTGTACGGCATCTGACCTATAATCACGTTTGTGTTTATTTGCATCAGGTTTGCTCCTATGACAAACGGAGTATAGTTTCCCCCCCCCCCCCCCTTTGCTCGAAAGTAACATTCTCGCAATATGTGATTGGAAACAAAACAAACGGAGAGTAAGTGAAATCTTTCACTTATATTTTTCTTTATTTGTCACTGTTCTCGTTAATGTAAGAATGTAAACGAACTAGGAAACAACCGACGAGCACTGCCGCTAGCGAAATATCACGAACATTCAGATTAAGAGATAAACCGCCATTATTTTGTAGCTGGATATAACGACATTTTGCTTCAAACCTTTATAACGCTGGAGCCGCACCTGCATCCATCGTCACGAAGCTTCACGCAATCATACTAACACGCAAATGTAACCAGCCATTATCGACTGTCGTCGCGAATATTCGGGCTGCGTACCAGCCATCGCTCTGCTGGCGATACAGTGGCTTAGCGCGCTAAATATTCAGCTGCGTGGACGGATTAACGTTGCTCATTTCGACTGTTGTTCTCGGACTGATTGCAAGTTCTGACTAAATGAAAAGGAGTTACTGTACTATATTCATACATGCATAAAATGATTTTAGTACATTTATAGAAATAAAGAAACTAGACTTAAGTGTGAAAATTGTATTGCAGCCATCTTGGTCAGTTGTAGGATAAAAATACGAAGCTGTTAATGTGACCACTGCAGTAGCGTGCTTTTTAGCAAGCAAAATGTACGAAGCTTTGGCACACCGGATTATCCATGTAGCTGGAGTTAGCAAATGCTACTGGCCCCATGCATTGGAGGAGGAGGGGGGGGGCAAGGGGTGGATGGGCCTGCGCGGGCCTGGGCGTGAAGACTCTTGCCAAATTAGAGGGTTTTTTTCTTTTTTCTCTTTTTTTACAGTAATTTCAAGTATAGCACTTATTGCTGCAAGTAGACTAGTGAAAAAAGTGAATTATGTCACCACTCGATTAAGTTCGCAACATTTAAGCAATTGATTAATAATGTTTCTGGCATCACGATGAAGAACAGGGTAATTGGTGTGTCGGAGCTAACCTTGATGGCAAGCAATAGCGTGTTAGTGACATTTAGTTATGCAACAAGCCCCTTGCATGCAACGAACGCCACACAGCACCATAATTATAAATGTAAAAGTGCGGGAACGTTGACATTAGTATTGGTACCAGGCCAGTTCTGGCACAAAATACTGTTATCCGAGATGGCACCGATGACGTCTTCCAAGATGGCGGCCATGACATCAGCTAATGATGCAAGTACCATTATCCAAAATGGCGGCTTTTGGCGGGAAAGTGCCAAGCCCCCCCCCCATACAATAAAATGGTGGGAGGTTCAAATTTCAACAGGATAATGTATCACACCATAGGTATCTCTACTAACCTAAGAAAATCGCAGGAAGATAGGTCACTTGAACTACCCCCACTAATGTAAGTCAACTGACCGCCACCTCCTCCTAGGAAATGGGGCCAAGTTTGAATTTTGGTGGTAAAGAAACATCAGTTGGGGTTTCTCTACCAGACAAAGAAAATTGCAGGAAACAAAGCTCACTTCCACTAGCCTAAGTCACCCGGCCACCACCTCTTCCTAGGGATTGGTGGGAAAAGGACTCGACCAGTGCTGGGTTGCTTGGGAGAGGAAGGAGTGTACTTCATTTATTTTGGAACAATTTATTTAGGGATGGAATATATTTATCACACTGATAGAGAATACACACTCTGACATGCCACACAGCATACAGACCTGCAAACTACTACTACTACATAACACATGTATAATGCTCTACACATGCACTTGCTAATTGTAAACTGTCAAAATAACCCATTGCACAGCCTACAAACATTCAAACCACTCGTAAATAATGCAATAGTGCCAAACAACTCGTAAGTTGGCAACATAATAATCCATCTAAAAGACCCTGCAAACATGCTTGCTAATCATTAACTGTCGAAATCTTGCACCAGTCTTTACGTAAACAATTAGAGGCAGCACCACCATCCAGTGTGTTCGCCACAGGGTCTGCATTCCAACTGACCTAGTACACATTACCACCACCAGAGGGCGCTGTCATGTGTTCTGCGACGTAATCCAAGATGGCATCCATGACGTCAGCTGATGACGCAAGTACCATTATCCAAGATGGCGGCGAACAGTGTGTTTACCATGAGGTCTCAACCTGGTACACAGTACCACCACCAGAGAGCACTGTCATCCGTTTCGTCACGTAATGCAAGATGGTAGGGGGGGGGGGGGGAGGAAAATGGCGGGAAAACGACTCTACCTTTGCCGGACATAAGTTTTTATTTTGTTAGCAGTATCTCCACCACGAGATCTAGAGTCCAACTGACCTGGTACACAATACTGCCACCAGAGGGTGCTGTCATCCATCCTGTGACATAGTCCAAGATGATGGTCTGGGGTGGGGTAAAATGGCGCGAAAATGACTCAGCCTGAGCTGGGCTGCTGGATAGAGTAAGGAAGGAGTGCACTCTACTTATTTTGGAACATTTTATTTAGGGATGGAGCAAAACACTCGCAAAACACGCGCCCTGATGTGCTTGGGGTCACAATACACAGTCTGCAGACCTGTAAACTGCTCCTAAATAACACTCTTCAGACACGCAAACGAATCCTAATTTTACGAAATAATTTCAGCACAGACATGCAAACTGCGCCTAAATAATGTAGTACACTGATGTGCAGACACGAAATCGTGAACTGTCCAAATAATGTGTAGCAGTGCCTACAGACCTGCTTGCAAAATAAAGCAACAGACACACAATCAACGTGAGCAAGCATCACCCCCCCCACACCCTGTCCACTGGACCGCTCAGGAGGTTAGTGGCAGCCCCCGTGAAGTGATGCGGTCGTCAGCTCTCAAACCACAAACAGACGCCTGTTAGGGTCTGCGCACAGCCGTTAGCCGCCGCCGGGCGCAGGTGAAAGTTGTCTTTATTTTCTGGTATGCAGTCAGTGTTCTACTGATGTCACAGAACTTCAAGGCGCTCTCTCGCAGCTGCCACATGCGAGACACCTCTGGGCAGCATGTTTCCTTACCATTGATGACAGAGTAGCACAAGGCGCGTTGTTCGTAGTGTGACGTGAGAGACGTGTCTAACTGTACTTAACTGCCCAGATTGAATGACGCAATGCCGCGAAGTGCAAACGCATAGCTACAAACCTTTGCAAGCACATCTAACAAGGTTCTCAATCTTATACTGATGTCACGTGACTACGTAAAAAATAAGAACCGTGTCGCCCTCGCGGTATTGTATAGCGTCCCAGAATTAGTTAACGCTCGCTTTCTTGATGTCTGGGCTTGTACGCACGAAAATTCTTGGCCTAACAGAACCTGTTCACGAAAATAACGTTGAATGCAGTCTTCCTCACAGACCTAACGTGGTACCCAGTCCATCACGTGTTACCCTTCCTGCTTTCAACACACACAACCGTTCCCTCCGCTACGTAGAGGCTCCTATATCCCAGCACAAAGTATGTGAATGAATCGAGCATTATGATTGGATCTTATCGAATTTACCCACTTAATTACTGTTGCTGCCAGTATCGAAGCATCATCCACCTTTTTACCTTCTGCAGACGAGACTTTCAGCAGTTATTTTACACAGATCGCCATATTGCACTGGCAGTTAAATCTTACAAACTACCATACATATCGTCCAATACAGAAAGACTCTTACTCATTTACACTGCTCTCCCACCGAGGACAGGAGCTTGAATATTAGAATGTGAAACTGACCTGCGACCCATCAATATATCACTGCATACCCTACATAACATCTAATACGGAAAGGCTCCTACTCATTTACACTGCTCTCCACTGAGGACAGGAGCTTGAATATTAGTGATTGAAACCGATCTCCAACCCAGCAATATATCACTTCATACCTTGTCTATATAGTAAACACACAATTCGTAACCTGCACCAAACAAAATCATCCCTTTTACATCATTCGTACATATACCACAAAGACGAACAGTACCATATATATTCCTCACAGCACTAGATACTTTCCTGCAGCCAATGGTCACAAGTCGTCCACCCCCAATGCGCGATCAGAGCACCCTCAGCGGACTGAAGTCGCTCTCAGAACTGTTCTACAAATTCGGGTTCGTTTCCCCTTGGCACAAACACGTTACTGTTTCTGCTCTGAACCTGCTTCCTTGCTTGTTCACTTTTCTACAGACATCTCCAGACTTAGGCATTACAAGAACATGTGTATTTTTTCACATGGTTCACCATAATATTGTACCATTTTCGCGGTTATTATAGATATCAAGCACTAGGCAGCACCCTACCGATCGCTAGCGCAACATAATTCTCAAGATATAGACTGGAAATTATTTCTCTACAAGCCCCAAACATTAGCGAGGTGCAGTGTGCTGTAAACCATTAAGTAACTAGAAACAAATAGAGCAAACTGATATTCACACTCTCGAATACCGATGTCGGTGATGCAGTAGATTCCAAATCATCTCTTTAATTTACAATGTCATCTAAGGTGTTTCTCATGTCTAGAGAACTGGCAAATGTGTCTTCCACACGTTAGATGCACACAACACAATCGATCTTCTCTCAACTAAATAAAGGTGCGAAATGTGCAGATGCAGTCAGCCAAACAATTTACATGGGAGGGAATAATGGTCCAGCGCAAACATATGTCCATATTCAATCTTCTCAAATTTCCACTTGATCACGAAAGCTGTCCAACACATACTAAGTATTAGTTCGCTATTCGGTCGTCTAGAGGACAACATGGTTAATTCATCTACATTCCTGCACTTCAACAGGCACCTCCAGTCAGAAAGCTCCTAATGGGAAACGTGAATCATCCCCACACAGGTCACCAGCACTGCACATGAAGCACGCACAGGTAGAATGTTTATCCTAAGTAATTGGTCACATATATTTTATTTCAGTACTTACAACTAAATGTTATGGTTGCTATCTCAGTTGAACGACATTCGACAATGAGCAAAGTATCGGAAATATACGCTGTTGACGGCTGTGGCTCTCGAAATAGAAATATCATTACCACTCTTATGACTTGACATACTCTTCCTTTTGCTATCACAGTACTCCATGTCAAATCCATACTTTCCTTACGACTGGATATAGTCATTTCCTTTCCACAAACACATACATTACAAGCCTGATGCTCCAATGCGAACCTATCACGCATCCCCTACTACTAAGTATAATACTTCGTCAATAACTGATTGCCTACAATACGAAATAATACTGAGACAAAATTAGCGACTCTTGCGAGTCCTCCCACTGTGTCTTATAAAGAGAGACGTAATCGGCCAGATTTAAAAAAAACCGATCGCCACAACTACTTTATGTTACTGTCACAAGCGATCTTGGTTCTATAGGTGCACACAGGTATCCATGTTAAAAGCTATACTTACTTTGCGAATCGAGATACGACATTACCTCTGAATGAGGTGGTTTTTTTCTGGACAAATACCGTGACGGTTATACAGGGTGGCGTACGAAATGTGTTACCAATTGTTTCTTTCACAATTTACGACACACACTAGATATCCTGCTGGGATCTCTACAGCAGTACCAGCAGAGCCTGGAAAAAGAAATGAGTCACGAAATGACGTGTAATTCACGATACTGCCGCTAGGAGACTAGTAAGCAGCAATGGCTGACAATGGAAGACTGACGACACAGGAACGATCGGCAATTGTGTTACTTTTTCATGAAACGAAAAGCCTTGTTGTGACTCAGAGGCGTTTTCGACAACAGATTAACACACGATGGGTCCCTTGCAAGAAGACCATCCACAGGTTGTACGATAAATTTGTACAGGAAGGAACAGTATTGGAAGCGAAGCGACCTCGGCCTAAGCTTGTTTGTTCGCCAGAGAATATTGAAGCGGTACGAGTTGCTGTACAGAGAAGTCCCAGGAAATCGTGTAGAAAGGCAGCAGTGCAACTGGGAATATCCAGACGCTCCGTTCAATGCATTCTTAAAAGTGACCTCCATATGTACCCATACAAGATGACCTGTGCACAGAAGCTCACTGAAGAACACAAGCAGCAGAGACTACTGTTTGCTCAGTGGGCGGAGGATAGGGAAGAAACTCTCAACAACATTTGGTTTTCAGACGAGGCGCATTTTCATTTAGATGATGTGGTCAACAAACAAAATGTACGCTTTTGGGCCACTGAAAAACCAGAAGTGCTTCATGAATGACAACATTATGCTCCGAGGATTACAGCGTGGGCAGCAATTTCCAGTCACGGAGTTATTGGACCCTCTTTCTTTGAAGAAACTGAGAACAGCGAGCGTTATTTGAGCATGCTTCGCAATAGTTTCATTCCACAGCTTCTTCCTATTGCCTTGCCCTTCAACACACAGTGGTTCATGCAAGATGGAGCAAGGCCACATACTGCAAACACTGTGTTCGAGTTTTTACACGAGCATTTCAACATGCGGATCATTTCACTCAGGTTTCGAGATCGCTTCAGTGACAGACAAAATTGGCCTCCCAATAGTCCAGACCTCAATCCATGTGACTTTCCTAGAGGAAAAAATTTTCCGGAAACGTCCATGTGATTTAATGGAGCTCAGAAGACTTATTCTTCAAGCTTGCAGTGAAATTACGGAAGACATGTGCCGTAGGGTAATCACTAACCAGGTGTTCGTTTGAAGGAAGTTAGGAAACGAAATGGTGGACTTATTGAGCATGTGCTGAGTTAGATCAAATCTCCATGGATGGCTCTTCATTGTAGTATATATTCCTTTCAGATTGTATTGACAATAAAGTTTTAATCTGCCAGGAAGTTTCATATCAGCGCACACTCCGCTGCAGAGTGAAAATCTCATTCTGGAAACATCCCCCAGGCTGTGGCTAAGCCATGTCTCCGCAATATCCTTTCTTTCAGGAGTGCTAGTTCTGCAAGGTTCGCAGGAGAGCTTCTGTAAAGTTTGGAAGGTAGGAGACGAGGTACTGGCAGAAGTAAAGCTGTGAGTACCGGGCGTGAGTCGTGCTTCGGTAGCTCAGTTGGTAGAGCACTTGCCCGCGAAAGGCAAAGGTCCCGAGTTCGAGTCTCGGTCGGGCACACAGTTTTAATCTGCCAGGAAGTTTCAATAAAGTTTATATTCAAAAACAAAATGGCAACACATTTCGTGCGCCGCCCTGTAGTAGGAATGCGTATTATCAGACCAACACATAACCCATGATGCAACCTCGTGATAAAATTACCGCATTTTGAAAGTGATTCGGCTAAGGAACTTCGTATGTAAGTGGTATTTGCGACTCCCTGACACCGCCCCAGCTAGATAATTCTATAGTATTTGTAGCGCATTCTGTCCCGATACCATATCAGAGGTTCTGTGATATATCCACTGAGTTATAGGCGGTGACATTGAGAAGGAACACAAACAGTAGTAGTGGAAGATGTGCTGATTGAGGTCGTAAGAAAAAGTACACTAGCTTCCCAGATCTTTTGTGTTACACTATCCACTAGAAATGGTGTCCATGATTTGGAATCAGGTCTTTCCATTCAAGCACATACCTGTGTTGGATCCTATTGACAGTTCCTTTAATGATTACAACCACTACTCAATCATATTTCTGGCACTCCCATATGTTGAAATGAGTCACACAGGCATACAGAAAACAGAGCAAACGCACTCCAAATCTGGAGGTGACTGGATACAGTCGAGTACAGTGCTATATTACGCCTCCCGATCAGTGCATTTGGGCTAGGTGTTGGTAGCTTTGCTACATTTACAAGCAATTTGAGAACACAGAATGAGAGGTTGTGTCATGATCGCATGGGTAGATCTGATATAAAATCGATAGAATTGCGAAAAAATGACGAGGGAATAGGTAGAAATTTAACAAATATACACCTAAATGTGCGGAAATTGAGAAGGTACTTGCATATCTTCTGATTCGCACCGAACAATTTGTACATGGGAACCGTGATTGGATGTGAACAGGGGACGCTATACATCTCTGGAAAGTTATATTGTGCATGTATCACGCAGAGCAAATATTTACGGAAGTAGTTTTTTCGTTTTACGGTTCAGTAACATAGTTTATCGTAGAGAAACCGGGGAGAAGGATGTATGTCATGTGCTTGAAACATATTTCTCACAATGGAATATTAACAATGCTCTATTCCATACGACTGATAGGTCGGAAATGCAGGCGATCTAACATTATAGCCTGTTTCAAGTGCAGAACGTTGTGGCTATAACGTCCCATTGCTCAATATGTCAGAAAAAGCAGACTACCATATCCATATAAGTATATAGTTCTGGCAATACCAGCCATGACCTTCTTCTTCTGTACAGATGCACACATATTCCCCAAACTCTTACGGGACTTGGTAAGAATGTCTTCCATGAGTAATGAGTGTGTTGGGGTAGGGCACTATGAATGTAGTGTGTGGACATACAAGGTGAGAATGTGGGTCTTGTGGGAAGCCCTTGGTGGCTCAGATGGATAGAGCATCTGCCATGTAAGCAGGAGATACTGGGTTCGAGTCCCAGTCAGGGCATATGTTTTCACCTGTCCCTGTTGATGTATATCAATGCCAGTCAGCAGCTGACGGTATTAATATAATTATAATTTCGTTCTAGAAACCTGCGGGTCATATCCATATAAGTGTATAGTTGTTTTGTTGTAGTAAGATGGGTTACCTTTTGCACCACAATAGAACTCTCATTGAATACATACACCTATGTAACAGATTACAGGGTGTTTATAAATGAGTATCGGGGTTTTAACACTTTATAATATTTATTACATTAAACTTACAGTTATAAATGATATGTCAAATGAAAGAGCAACTCAAACAGTTGTGTTTGGCACCAGTGCACAAGCTCACCAGTGGCATACCGAAGTACGTGATTGGTTGAACTTCACTGTACCGAAGTGCTGGATAGGCCGCAAGGGGCCCAGTGACAGGGCTTGCTTTATATAGCCTCCACGTTCACGTGACCTAACGCCATGCAATTTTTTCCTTTGGGGCTTCATCAAGGATCGTGTGTACGTGCCTCCGCTACCAGTAGACCTCCCTGAATTAAGAAACTAGATTGAAGCAGCTGTTGCTACAATTACTGAAGACACACTTATCAACGTTTGGGAAGAACTCGGCTATAGACTTGATGTGTGCTGTGTGACAAATGGTGCTCACATTGAACATTTATAAGATTCTTGGTAAAACTGTTTGAGTTGCTTTTTTCATTTGACATATCATTTATAAATGTAAGTTTAATATAATAAATATTATAAAGCATTAATACCCCAATATTCATTTATAAACACCCTGTATTTTAAAAAATTGGCCCACTTTTATTGTGACTATAACGTCCCTTTGCTCAATTTGTTAACATAACATACCGTCATGTTATTGTAGCATACGATATTAAATTTATGTAGATCGATTATGTTGAGCTTTTAAAACATTTGTACATGTGTACATCGCTTTCTACCCTATTTACTGTTAATTTACAGATCGTTTTAGTTATAATAATTAAATAATCATCTTAATGGCCCTGGAAGAATCTCTTCTTTTTAGTCTTCCAGAAAGTGACAGACTGTTTCTTATACTCCTTTGTTATCATCTCGAGCAACCATTGGATGTTGTAAAGAAGCATCAGTCCATTATTTGCATCTTCATTTGGAAATTTCTGTGTGATATATGCAACGAAACTGAAATGTATAAATAAGAGCACAAAGAAAACCCATACACTTCCAATTACATGTGAAATAGCCGAAAATAATGATTTTAGTCAGTCATGTTTTTACTAGCTCTCGCTATTTTATATTCAAGCTTTTCAATTTGACCATCTTTCCATTCAAATCCAGGAACTGCCGCACTGCAGCTCGTGGGTAGCCGGTAAGTCGAGGTTACGTATGTACTTCACACTTAGGCTTAAAATGGCTGCAGCGTGGCAGAGCGAGTGAGAACAACCTGTGCGCATGAGTGTAGTCAGGTCTTAACTGCTTTCTTTCACTGTATGGCCGACATTCTCAACCTAGATCGTTTGTGGCAGCTGACTTTTTACCACCATGCTTCTTCCCTTATTAAATATGAAACATGAAGCCAAATGGATGATGTTTTGTTGAGAGCACTAATTACGAATAATTTAAAAATGTGCCTGAATTTGTATTGATGGGTAGATAACAGCTGAGAGCTCACTCTCAACTCGTTTTCTTCCTCTTTGTGCAAAGTTTTTATGGGCGGAGATTCAATAGATCTCGATAGGCGGGAAGCTGTAGTAGTCTAAACTCTTGGAAGGTTTCGCCCCACCCTTGTATAGTGGTAGTGAGCAGACTCTCACTTCTGCTTACACAGGACGTATCATTCGCAAAAGTTCTACGGTGAAAATCTCATATATGTAGCTTAGCATTTGCGTAGTCAACTGGCACTAGCTTCAATAGAAAATGGACATATATTATTTATGATACTTACACATTACGCAACCCAATTACATAATAGTATCTCATTTTACTTTCCCTTCTAGACAGATCGAGCTAACCACAATGAGCAGCCGACAGAGAGATACTGGACGCAAAGCGTAAAGCAGGAGATGAAAAGGAGAGAAAGACACATGCCGTTATACCTAAAGCACGTAAACTGTTTGAGGTTTTTAATTTATGAATGATTTTGCCGAATATACAGAAATGAAGTACAAAATACAAAAGTTGTAACTGATTCTAAGGATGATAGTTACACTACAGAAGATTCATCAGAATATGCAACTTTTTTCCAATGTAGTTAGTTACGTTTTCCACAAGTGATACAGCAACTGAACAGACGGCAAGCCTTCCCAGTTCAGCCATATTGTCTCCAAGCCAAACTGAATTGGAAAGCATAGGAAGTCCTATTGGGTCAGACAACTCGTCCTCCAGACAAAGAGAAGTTGAAAAAAATGTTATGATATTGGTGAGTGGTCAAACAACTTTGACAGAGATTATTGGATTGTGAAAGGAAGTTCAGCATATGAACAGTAGTTTTTTGTCTTCAATGAAAATATTGTATATGAGAAGGAAAGTAAGCCAAGAGTCTGTAGAGTCTGTAGTGGCACATTCTGACTGATCGCCTCGGTTTACAAAAGACGTATTAAATGGCTGGAAGAACGCAGATATTTTTCTGAAGAGATATGAAGAAAGTAGTTCCCATAGTAAAGCGATACTTTACCTGTTAGCAAAAAAAAAAAAACTAGGATGCACGTGTCGATTCTCAGCTTGTAAGCCAAATTGAGAGCGAACAAAAGGATTGGCGAACATTCTTAGAACGAATTATTGCAGTTATATGTTTTTAGCTGAGTGAGGGCTAGCATCTCGAAGTAGTGATGAAATTGTTGGTTCGCCCCACAATGGAAATTATTTAGGGTTATTAGAATTACTAGCTAAATTTGATGTGTTTCTGGCCCAACATGTACGTATTCATGCAAGTAAAGGAAAGGGATGTACGTCACATTTGACAGAAACAATGTGTGAGGAATTTATCAGCCATACTGAACCATATTATTTGCGAAATTAAGAGATTCAAATACTACTCAATCTTGTTGGATTGTACGCCTGATATATCTCACATAGATCAACTGACTCTAATAGTGCACTAAGCTCTACCATCTGGACCAGTGGAAAGATTTGTGAAGTTTTTGGATGTGGAAGGTCATAGTAATGAGCAACTCTCCTAAAACAAATGATAATTAATTGAAACCCTCAGCTGCCGACAGGTGTTGTTGACATACCTCAATGGGGACAGCTGAAAATGTGTGCTCCGACCAGGACTCGAACTCAGGATCTCCTGCTTACATGGCAGACACCCTATCCATCTGTGCCAGCAAGGACACAGTTGAATAGCGCGACTGCAGCGACTTATCCCTTGCACGCTTCCCGTGAGACCCACAGTCCCAACTGTCCACAATCTACATACGTAATGTTCCTAATAGATATTTGCCCATCCACTCATTACCCGCGCCGACTAAGGTGACGATTCCTGTAAGAGTTCGGGCAACCTGTGCGCATTCGCACAGACGAAGGTGAATGGCCAGGTAGCCTTTAACTATATTTGAAGATAGGAACTGCTCTCGATAGAAGAGATACCATTGATGACCGTGCAGCTTCTCTAGAATAAATGATAATTAATTGAAACCCTCAGCTGCTGACAGGTGTTGTTGACAATCCTCGATGGGGACAGCTGAAAACGTGTACCCCGACATTACGTATGTAGATTGTGGATAGTTGGGAATGTGGGTCTCACAGGAAGCGTGCAAGGGATAAGTTCCTGCAGTCACACTATTCATCTGTGTCCTCTGTGGTTCAGATGGATGCCGGCATGGTGGCTCAGCGTGTTCGGTCAGAGGGCTGTGTGCTCTCTGTGATTTAAAAAAAAAAACTGAGTCAAGGAATCCACGATGAAATTGAATGGATGTCTTGTGACGTCCGCCGAGACCAAACGCAACGAACCATATAGGAGAAAAATAAAAATGAATAGAGCATCTGCCATATAAGCAGGAGATCTGGGTTCAAGTCCCGGTCGGGGCACACATTTTCAGCTGTCCGTATCGAGGTATGTCAACAACACCTGTCGGCAGCTGAGGGATTCAATTAATTATCATTTATTCTAGAGAAGCTGCACAGTCATCAATGGTATCTGTTCTTTCGAGAACAGTTACTATCTTCATATAGAACTCTCCTAAAGCTTACTATGTTTTTAACAGAGAATGGCATTAATATCAAAGATTGTCAGGGGCAAAGCTATGACAATGACAGTAACATGAGTGGCAGGTGCACCGGCTTAGAAGCACGAATTAAAGATTTAAATACATATGCTGAATATTCCCTGTTTTTCACTTTCGCTAAATTTGGTCGCCAATGTTGTACAGCAGCATCCATTTTGTTTCATTCCCTTAAAAGCTTCTGTACATTTTTTCCGCTTCTACCTATCGATGGCGACTTGTTTTGAAAGCACTGAAAAATGATAGTACTAAAATTCCGATTTTGGAAAGGTTGTCAGACACTAGGTGGTCGGCAAGAGCTGATGCTACAAAGGCGCTTTCACTTGGTTTTCGTACGAGCAAACAAGTTTTCAGTGACATTTCTAGTAATAGATCAAAAGGTAGAGTGCCACAGTCAGGCTTACCGACTGGTTTTGAAAATGTGTAAGTTGGAAACAGGAATAATGTGTGTCGCATGGAACAGAATCCTAGATCGCTTGCAAGAGGCTAGCGTTTCACTGTAGTCGTGTGGTGAAGATCTGAGCACCGGATAAGCACTTTATAAATCCTTACATGAATATATCTAAGCAGTGAGATTCACATTTTCAGAAACTGAGGCAAAAGACAAAACCCTGAATAGCTGTAAAGAATATCAACAACAAACTTCAAGACGACACAATCAACATATAAAGTACGACCATTTTAGTAGGTTAACTGCACTCGATGAAGTTGTAGAAAATCAAACACCTGGAGAACATTTTCAATTTTGTTTATTGTTGTAATTGACAATGTACTGGCTACATTAGCTAAACGCATGGAAAAATACATCACCTGACTAATGTTTTGGAATATTACGGGGCTTTAACTCTCTTACAGTCCGCCCTGATAGCTGAGTGATCAGCCAGGCGGTCTGTCACGCCAAGGGGCCCAGGTTCAATTCCCGGCTGGGTTGGAGATTTTCTCCCCTCAGGGACTGGTTGTTGTGTGGTCCTCATTATCATTTCATCATCATCAGTGGAAGGCAATGGGAAACCACCACTGGAATTACTTCCCTAGACACTCATGTGGTGGACCTCATTGACGAGGCTTACCCCATGACGAGACCTTCGGTAAGGCAGAACACAAAGTAAGTTAAGTTAACTCTCCCACAGCAGAAGAGATCTTGAAAAGAGCTCTAATATCATGAATGCTAACCCAGATGATTTAGAAGTTTCACTAGGGGAAGAACTGGTACAGATCGCTGAGCTGCTGGAAACGGTTATCGCAGCTGCCATTGACAGAAGAAAGAACGAAGTCTTGGAACTACAAATTTACTAATTTTTAATGGAAAATTCATCAGAATAGTGTTTTCCAAATCTAGAAATAGCATTGTGCATTTACTTATCTTTAGTGATCACCAACTGCAGTGGAGAACGTTCTTTTACAACGTTAAAGCGCATTAAAAATGAATTAAGAAATACAATGGGGCAGGAACGTCTAAATGACCTCAGTGTAATGAAAATTGAATACGATTTGCTCACAGACATTTATCTAACTTGCATTATCTCTAAATTTTCCGAAATTAAACCGAGAAAAGTTTATTTGTAACAATCTTGGTTTATTTTATATCCTAAACCAGTTGACATAAACAAACCAAGGGTCCCTTGTCAGAATTTGCTATGGGCCCCACGCTTGCTTAATCCAGCTCTCGAGGTGGCCGAGCGGTTCTAGGCGCTACAGTCTGGGATCACTCGACCGCTATGGTCGCAGGTTCGAATCCTGCCTCAGTCATGGATGTCTGTGATGTCCTTAGGTTAGTTAGGTTTAAGTAGTTCTAAGTTCCATGGGACTGATGACCTCAGAAGTTAAGCCCCATAGTGCTCAGAGCCATTTGAACCTTTTTTTTTTTTGTTTAATCCGGCACTGTCGGCACACATTACTTCGTCATGGTATACGCAGCTGTGGCGCCAGCATTATAATTGCTTTGTCCAATGGATTTGCATTAAGGTTTCCAGTGTCAAATTTCATAACTTGCTACCCCTAAAATTAGTTTCGTGATTTGATTCAATGGGTGCAGTTGAACGGCAAAATTTGATACCATGTTATTTAGAGAGGAAAACTGTGAAATACCGCATAAATCGTTTGACCCCGAAGCGGCCCACGTAATATGACCGATTGGCAGCAACCAAGCACCAGGAGAATACAAGTAGCAAATGAAACTGGAAACTACGACGTAATTTTATGTTCCAAGGGGGGGGGGGGGCATAAATCTCGTCGCATTCAGTACTAAACCTGATTTATTAATTCAGCAGCACTGTACAGAGGACATTGTAATAATTGCACTAAGTGATCATCAGTTTGTGTCCGGATTTGAGAAGTTGTACTGTACTATGGAAATTTGATGGAATGATTGGACGTTTCAGAAAGGGCCGTAGTTGTAAACGTGAACCCAAATTTAACTTTCTTTCCACTAAATTGCATATACATATGGTAGCTAATGAAAATTACATTTTTATTTTATTTTTTAGGTAAGAGACATATGATGTTAGTTTAGGCGAAAGAAACAGCTGCTGTGAACTTAAAATCTTTTTAACCAAAATAAATAAATAAGGAACTAAAACACAAGATTTGGTACCTTCCAAACAAAAAGAGATAAACATTAATGAAGCAGCAAAACAAGTGGCAACTCCATGAAAACACTTCTTTAAAAATTCACTGTTAGATGCCAAAACAATAAGTGCAATAAAATGTGTGACTAATAATTTTTCATACAATTCTTGTCAGGATATCAGTAATGTTCTTCCTCAAATGTTCCCAAGCAAAACAGTTTTCATGTGGACCATCTAAGTGTGCATACTTGGTCAGCTTTGGGGCAGCACCATATTTCATGAATATACTGCGTGATAACATTAATAACAAGGATAGTTTCACACTATGCTTTGATGGAGCTTTAAATGAATCTTTACAGGTGAAACAAATGGATTCAAACTGCGATGACGTAAACAAAGTGGAAACATGATATCTATCTTCTGCTTTCTTAGGTCACAAAACTGCTGAGAATGCTATGAAAGCATTTTATGATCCATCAAATAAACTGAAATTACGAAAGTTAATTCAGTGTTCAATGAATGGAACAGCTGTTAATGGAAACTATTTGGTAGATTCAAGGAAATTTAAATCAAGAGCTCAATAAACCAGTGCCTAATTTAGGTACCTGTGACCTACATGTGGTGAATAATGCTTTTAAGTTAGGAAACAGAGTTGCAGGGTAGAATTTAGATGCTTTGTTTACAGCACTTTGCTGGCTGTTCAAGGATTCTCCCTCATGTAGGGAGGATTTCTTAAAAATTTCAGCCACTAAGAAAATGCCACGTAAATTTTGTAGCCATGGGTGGTTTGAAAATATTCTGGCAACAGAGAAGACATTAGAGATATGGCAGGCTGTGACACATCTTGTTTCCAGTGTGGAGAAAAAAAGAAAAGTGTAACAAACCAGGTTCAAAATCTTATGAGACAGTATAAAACAAGCTACAAAGGTAATTTGGTAATGGTGAAACTTAATTTATTCTTATATGTTGCCAGAATGTTAGCCCCATTCTTAGAAAAATATCAAAGCAGTAATGCTATATTACCTTCTTTTGCTGGGGATCTAAGACGGTGTGTTCTTGACTTTTTCTATAAATTTCAATATAATAAAAAAGAATGCATAGATAAACTTACCTCTGCAAACAAACTATCAATATTTGATATGGAAGGTACAGAAATTTATAAAATTAGTTCAGGCTTTTTACTAAACGGAATAGAAGAAAATTTACTTTTTGAGGAAAATGTCTCAGAGAAAGATATGTTTAATCTAAGATATTATGCCCATAACTTTTTCGTTTTATTAATTAAAAACGTGCTAGAGCAATCTCCAGTTAGCTCACTAATGGTCCAATTCATATATTATTTAGATCGAAGAGAAGTAGCATTAAGTCGCTTTGATTGTTAGGCTCAAATAAAACGTATTAAGAAACCTTTGAAGGCTAAAGTTATTAGAGGAAATGAGTATTAAAATTATAATAAATTTCTAAGTGAGCGAGTGTATTCAACCATGATGTCTTTGCAGTTTTGAGTTCTTCTGAGGAAAGACTTGACTCATTTTTAACAATACCAGAGAAGGAAAGTTGTTACTCACCATATAGTGGAGATGTTGAATTGCAGTAGGCACAACAACAGAAGATTCACACAATTATAGCTTTCAGCCATTAAGACACACACACACACACACACACACACACACACACACACACACACACACACACACACACACACACACACACACACACACACAGTCATGCAAACGCAAATTGCACACACATCTGCAGTTTCAGAGAGCTGAAACCACACTGCGAGTAGCAGCACCAGTTCATGATGGGAGTGGTGACTGGGTGAGGGTAAGGAGGAGGCTGGGGCAGGGAGGTGGAGAGATAGTATGGTGGGAGTGGTGGACAGCGAAGTGTTGCAGCTTAGACAAAGGGCAGGAGAGAAGGTGTGGAGGGGAGGGGGTAAGTAGTGGATAGGAGAGAAATAAAAAGAAATTAAAAGACTGATTGTGGTGGTGAAATGATGACTGTGTACTGCCGGAATGGGAACAGAGAGGGGGCTGGATGGGTGAGGACAGTGACTAACAAAGTTTGAGGCCAGGAGGGTTACGGGAACGTAGGATGTATTGCAGGGAAAGTTCCCCCCTGCACAATTCAGAAAAGCTGGTGTTGGTGGGAAGGATCCATATGGCACAGGCTGTGAAGCAGTCATTGAGATGAGGAATATCATGTTTGGCAGCGTGTTCAGCAACAGGGTGGTCCACTTGTTTTTTGGCCACAGTTTGTCAGTGGCCGTTCATGAGGACAGACAACTTGTTGGTTGTCATGCCTACATAGAATGCAGCACAGTGGTTGCAGCTTAGCTTGTGAATCACATGACTGGTTTCACAGGTAGCCCTGCCTTTGATGGGATAGGTGATGTTAGTGACCAGACAGGAGTAGGTGGTGGTAGGAGGATGTACATGATGAGCATACTTTACATCAGCAACAATAATTATTGCCATACCCAGAGGAATTAAAGTATTCAGATGGTTGGCCACATTATACGGAAGTAAATTCAAGTTTAATCCACAATCATTATGAGCTCTAGGGTTCATTTTCCTATTCACAACTGGTGAATTAACAGGATTAGTACTAGCAAACTCATCTCCTGACATTGTATTACATGATACATATTATGTAGTAGCCCATTTAAATTATGTACTATCTATAGGAGCAGTATTTGCAATTATAGGATTTCTATTCAATGATAACCGCTATTCACAGGGTTAACCATAAATAATACATAATTAAAAATTCAGTTCACAATTATATTCACTAGAGTAAACTTGACATTCTTCCCTCAACAATTCTTACGATTAGCAGGAATACCACGACGATATTCAGACTACCCAGAAGCATATCCATCACGAAATGTAGTTTCAAGAACTGGATCTACAATTTCTACTGTAGGAATCATTATATTTATTGTAATCATATGAGAAAGAACAATTACAAGCTGTACAATCATATTTAGAGCTAATATAAGTAGATCAACAGAATGATTTCAAAACGATCCACCTGCAGAACATAGTTACTCAGAATTACCATTAATTTCTAGATTCTAATATGGTAGATTAGTGCAGCAGATTTAAGCTCTATAAATAAAGGTTTGACCTTTTATGAGAAACTAATAATGGCAACATGATCAAATTTATCACTTTAAAATGGAGCTTCACCATTAATGGAGCAACTATCATTCTTCCATCACCATACTATGGTCGTATTATTATTAATTACAGTAATTGTAGGCTACACCCTAAGATACATACCATTTATTGCCTACACAAATCGGAATATACTTCATGGACATATCTGAACAGTATTACCAGCAATTACCTTAATTTTTATCCCATCATTATGACTATTATATTTACATCATGATTCAGTAGATGCAATAAGCACAATCAAAACAATTGGATGATAACGATACTGAAGATATGAATATTCAGACTTAATAGATGTAGGATTTGATAGGCATAAAATTAACAATTGAACCTATAAAACGAATATACTGATAATCCTTTAAATTATGAGTTATTGAACCTGCACACATAAATAACGAGGCCTTAAATAAAGCATGAGCCAATACAATGAAAAAGCAAACTTTGGATAACCTATAGCCAAAATTCTTATTATTAATCCAAGTTGTCTTAAAGTAGAAAGAGTAATAATTTTCTTCAAATTAAATTCAAAATTAACACCCAATACAGGCACAAACATATGACCAATTAAAAGTAAAAACCATCCACAATTATAAGTATCTAATATTGGTCTAAAACGAATTAATAAATAAACCCCTGCAGTAACAAGAGTAGAAGAGTGCACTAAAGCACAAACAGGAGTAAGAGCAGCCATAGTAGCAGGAAGTCAAGTAGAAAAAGTAATCTAAGCTCTCTTAGTTATAGCTGCCCAAAGAATTAATATAGTAATAATCTTAATTTGAAAAGAGCCAGAAATAAAATCATAATCATAAATATAATTTCAACCACCAAAATTTAACATTCAAGCAATAGAAATTAAAATAGCAACATCACCAATGCAATTAGAAAGAGCAGTTAACATACCAGCACTATAAGATTTTACATTTTGGTAATAAATAACTAAACAATAAGAAACCAAACCTATACCATCTCATCCTTAAAAAATTCTTATCAAATTACGACTAATAACTAAAAAACCTTATTGAAAGAATAAATAGTACAACAACAATAATAAAATGATTTATATATATGTTTTTCACCTGACATACAAATTACCAAAGAAGAAATATACATAACAAAAGATATAAAAATAAAAGACATTCAGTCCAAAAATAAAGTCATAACAACCATAGAAACATTCAAATTAAAAAGTTCACTTTCAACAAAAACTCTATAATCAATTATTAACTAATAGGTACCAAAAATAAAAATCATAGTTGTGGAAAAGAACAAAGAAAAAACTCAAAGAACAAATAGAAAATAAATTCATGGCCTAAGACGAAAAACTGCATATCATTGATCCCACAAAACAATATTTTAAATTAAAATACTTAAGCAATTTGAACAAAGAAATATTCACCTAAAGGCAAACAAAGCAAAAGTAAAAGATAGTATTCCCGAAAATAGCCAAGAGAAGAATTATAAACCCTAGAATAATAATTCCCATGCTGAGAATTAGGATATATATACATAGTATAAACAGCTCTAAAAAAAGATTTAAAAAATTAGAGCAAAAATCTAAAAGAATACCAAGATATAATGCTATTTAATAATCTAAGCTCACCTACCAAATTTAATGATGGAGGAGTAGCTATATTTGATAATCTTAAAAGAAAGCACCACAAAGCCATTCTAGGCCTCAAATTAATCATACCCTTGTTAATTAATTATCTTCATCTACCTAAACGTACATAAATAATATTAGACAAGCAAAATAAACCAGAAGAACATAAACCATAGCCAACAATTAAATAAAATAAATCTATACAAGCCCATCAATTCATAGTCATTAATCTACCAATAACCATTCTTATATGAGCAACAGAAGAATAAGCAATTAAAGACTTTAAATCAACCTGACGAAAACAAATAAATCTATCAATAACTCCATCAGATAAACCCAAAGACAACCAGAAATAATTAAACTTCAGACCCCAAAAAACAAATAACCTTTCTTCCTCAAAAAATTCTGTAACCACCTAGCTTCAATAAAAAACCAGCAAGTATTATTTTACTAGAAATAGGGGCCTCTACATGGACCTTAGAAAGGCATAAATGAACCAAAAATATTGGCATCTTAAGTAAAAATACCAAAATTGTAAAAACATAAAATATAAAATAATAAGAACCAAAATCAAACAATAAAGGAAAATACGAAGTATAAGAAAAATTATAAACCCTAAATAAAACTAACAACAAAGACAATCTAACAACCGGAGTATAAAAATTAAATAAACACCGCCCTGCAAACGCTCAGGTTTATAATTCCAACCCAAAGTCAAGAGCAAAGTAGGAACCAAACTAGCCTCAAAATAACTTAAAAAGAAAGAAGACTTAGTCTAGCAAATGAACAATGAAGTATAATTATTAAAATTAAATCCATAAGAATGATAAGAACTTAAATAAACTGAACCTCTAGCAGTATTCATTAAAGAACAGATCCAAAAACTCAACAAAACTAAACTTAAACAAAAATAATCAACACCAAAATAATATCTAATTATATTCAAAGCAGCATATGAATATACATAAATCATAAAAACAAAACTTGACAGGAACATTAGAATGAACCAACCATCAAAAATTGTTTCATAAACAAAGACAGTTCAGAAAACAGTTATAAATAAATATTTTAACATAAAGACAAACCAAAAGAATTAAAAAAATCATTACCATGAGACCAATTTATTGAAATCAAAATAGAAAGACCTAAAGCCCCTTCACAAACAGAAAAAACTAAAAAAATAACAGGAAAAATAATCATAATGAAATTCAATAAGAAAGACAAAGATAAACAAAAATAAAGAATGAACAATATGAGAACTTTTGACATTGCAGCATGTCAGCAATCGTGAATAAATTGAGTCCGCAGCCCATCGAACGTTGGCTGAGGTGAGAAAGCATGCTTCTGACGTTTGACATGGCACACACATACCATTTATTTTATATATTATGCGAGTCTTTTGCATTTTCGAGCGTTCTGTATTAATGTTGGACCATGCCCCTTTAGGCATTTTGTAGTTTTGTGTGTTCCTAAGAAGGTGTGGTTATCCATGCCGAAACCTAGGTCAACTTCCGGTTCCTATTTGCAGTCGAGGCTGATTCGTTATAATCATTAAAGAACGATATGTTCCAATCTCAGAAAAACCATTAATAAATGCTTACATTTAGAAGAAAAAACATAAACACGAGCAAAATATACCAATAAAGAAGTAAAAATAGAGAATATAAACATTAGCTATAAAAGTTAAAGAAACACCCATCTTGTAAACTGGAAATATGTTTAGCCCCCACTTTTAAAACTTCAGAGGTGAAAAAGTTTCAAACATCGGTCCCCAAAACCGATATTTTAAGTAAACTAACTGCTGAAATGATTAAAATAATAATTTTATCACTATCAAAAGTAATAAATATTATTTTTATTAAATTAAGACACCAATATTAATAATACTCTTCATTATCTTTCAAACTTTCCTTGTTGGATTAAGAACAGGAACAATAATAGAAAGTTATTCATTATCATATATTTTTTTCTTAACATTTCTTGGTGGTATATAAGCTCTATTTATTTATATCACACGAATTGCATCAAATGAAATACTTCAACCTAAATCAATTACTATAATCATCACTTTAACAAATTGGGTCTTTATCATATCAACACTAATTATTTTAGGCATGATAATATTTATAGACTTCTTCAAAAAAACCGAAAATATAAATATCGATAACTCAATCAATTATCAATGAGTAACAATATATAATAAACCAACAATTGTTATTATAATAATGATAATAATTTATTTATTTATCTTTAGCACTATTAGCAGTAGTTAAAATTGCTAATATTAACCAGGAGCCTATTCATAAAATAAGATAATTTACTAATGAACAAACCCTTACAATTAAGACACCCTTTAATTAAAATTATTAACAATTCCGTAGCTGATTTACCTGCACCAACAAATATTTCATTTTAATGAAATTTTGGGTCGCTATTAGGGCTGTGTTTAGATATTAAAATGGTAACTGGACTATTTTTAACTGTACACTATATATCAAATATTGAAATAGCATTCCGTAATGTGGTACACATCTGCCGGGACGTAAATAACAGTTGAATCATTCGAACTTTACACGCAAATGGAGCATCTATATATTTTATATGTAGGATGAGGAATCTACTATGGATCTTATATGTATATACATACCTGAATAATTTGAACAATAATTCTATTCCTATTTATAGATACTGCATTTATAGGATGTGTTTTACCTTGGGGCCAAATATCATTCTGAGGTACAACAGTAATTACTAATTTATTATCAGCAATTCTAAACTTAGGAACAGACTTAGTTCAACGAGTATGAGGAGGATTTGCTGTTGACAATGCGACCATTTATTATTGCAGCTGTGGCAGCAATCAACTGAATACTGCTCACCGGTGTGGGATCCGTACCAGATAGGGTTGATAGAAGAGATAGAGAAGATCCAATGGAGAGCAGCATGCTTCATTACAGAATCATTTGGTAAGAACAAAACTGTTACAGAGATGGTAGATAAACGCCAGTGGAAGACCCTGAAAGAGTTTGTTCATTAGTAAATTATCTTATTTTATGAATAGGCCCCTGGTTTGTTGAAGTTTCGAGAACATACCTTCACCAAGGAGTCAAGCAGTATATTGCTCCCTCCTACATATATCTCACGAAGAGACCATGTGGATAAAATCAGAGAGATTAGAGCCCACACAGAGGCATACAGACAATCTTTCTTTCCATGAACAATAGGAGACTGGAATAGAAGGGAGAACCAATAGAGGTACTCAAAGTACCCTCCACCACACATCGTCAGGTGGCCTGTGGAGTATGGATGTAGATGTAGACGTAGATTCTTTCTTCATCAAATGCAGTCTAATGACCGTTTAGGGTTCAATGGAGGTATTGAAAAAATTTCATTCCACCCATACTTTACTTTCAAGGATTCTATCACATTTGTATTAATAACATCATTATTAATTATATTATGCCTAATTAATCCTTACCCTCTAGGAGACCCAGATAATTTCATACCTGCCAATCCATTAGTAACACCAGTTCATATTCAACCAGAATGAAATTTCCTGTTTGCCTAAGCAATTCTATTATCAATTCCTAATAAATTAGGAGGTATTATTTCACTATTCTTAACAATTAAAATCTAAATAATTTTACCATTCTGCATCAAAACACCATTCTGCAGTATTTAATTTTACCCTAGTAATCAAATTCTATTCTCAATTATAGTAGTTGTCATATAGTTATTAGCATGAATTGGTAAACGACCACTTGAAGAACCATTTATTATAACAGGACAAATCTTAACAGTTATCTGCTTTACATACTTCTCAATTAACATTCATGTTGCAAATGCATGAGACAAGCTAATTAAGAAATAAAGTAAATAAGTTAATTAGCTTAGGAAAAGCATATGATTTGAAAACATAAAACTAGAAGTTAAATTCTTCTATTAACTTTTCTCAAAACATTTCACTAAATAAATGAAATAAAAAAATCTTTAAACGAACAAAGAAAGTAAAAGATTCAAAGATAAAGGTAAAAAGCTCTTTCAAGCCAATAATATCAACTTATCATAACGAAATCGTGGTAGAGTACATCGAACTCAAATAAAGCCAAAAGATATAATAACAAGCTCAATAAAAAATACAAAAGAGTGAAAGTCACCACCTAAACAAAATTAAAGCCAACAACATTCTCATAAAAACAATTATAGTATATTCAGACAAAAAAATTAAAGTAAAACCACTTGCACCATATTCAATATTAAACCCTGAAACTAATTCAGACTCACCCTCAGCAAAATCAAAAGGAGTCCGATTAGTTTCAGCAAACAAGAAGCAAAACAAGCCAAAGCTAAAGGGAAAGAAATAATGATAAATCAACAATAAAGCTTATAAAGTTTATAAAATCAAACATGTTAAAACTATAGATCAGAATAATTAACGACAATAAAATCAAAGCCAATCTAACTTCATAAGAAATCCTTTGAGCAACAGACTGCAGGGAACCTAATAAAGAATAATTTGAAGTAGAAGACCACCTAGCAATTATAACAGTATAAACACTTAATCTAGTACAACATAAAAAAACAAAAAAAACCATAAGAGAAAGAACACATGTAAGGTAAGTAAGGAAAAATTAGTCAAACAGCCAAAGAAATTACTAAATTAAGAACAGGGGAAAAATAATAAAGTAAATAATTAAATATAATAGGAATAGGTTGCTCCTTAGAAATCAACTTAATAGCATTACTAAAAGGCTGTGGAATCCCTACAAATCCTATTTTATTTGGGCCTTCACGAATCTGAACAAAACCTAAAACCTTTCGCTCCAACAAAGTTAAAAGAACCACACTAATTAAAACACAAATAACTAACAAAAGAAAGTTTAATCTCAACATAAATAAACCATAAAGTATCAACACTATTTGTAGAATTAATCTACATAAATGAATTCTAAATTCAACACATTAATCTGTCAAAATAGTAAATTAATTAATATTAATCAATATAATAAAAAATATTTTAACCATATGACCCTTTCATACTAATATGGCTTAATAGTCTTAGGATAGAAACCGACCTAACTCACGCTGGTCTGAACTCAGATCATGTAAGAATTTAAAGGTCGAACAGACTTAATCATTGGGCCTTTGCACCCAAAATTTTTCTTAATGCAACATCGAGGTCGCAATTTGTTTTGTCGATATTAGCTCTCAAAAACAATTACGCAATTATCCCTAAGGTAACTTATTCTCATGATCATAAATTATGAATCAAAACAACAAACATAAATCAATGATATAATAATGAAGAATTTATCTATTTTTCATGTCACCCCAACAAAACATTATCATTAAATTTAGATAAGACAAACAAAAAATTATATAAAAGTAAAATGTTAAGCTATATAGGGTCCTCTCGTCCTAAAGAAGAATTAAAACCTTTTGACTCAAAAGTTAAACTCGAAAATTTATTAAGAGACAGTTGATTTCTAGTGAAACCATTCAGTCCAGCCATTAATTAAGTGACTAATGATTAAGCTACCACTGCACGGAAACTACTGCGGCTCTTTAAAATTTCGCTCAGTGAGCAGGACGTATTCAAAATATTTTCTAGAGGACATGTATTTGACAAACAGGTGGAAAACAATTTTGCCTAGTTCCTTATAATAAATTTACAAGTTAAAAATTTCATACAAATAAGTATACTAATTCTATAATTATTTCAAGGATTAATAAATTAACTAAATAATTGATACAAACCTAAAATAATTATAAAATCTAAATATAAAATAATGAAATAAAATGTAATCTTAAAGATAGCTGTTTTAAAGCTTACTATTATATTTTAAAAAGTAAATTTTAGTTTAATAACTTTAAAGCTTATCCCTTAAAGAATAAATAAATTGAAATTTATACTTAAAAAATTAGATAAGAATGCACAATTTAAAAAAATTAAATTTTTTCTTAAGAAACTAGGAAACAATTAATGTCTTATTTCTATAAATAATTTACTAATAATTATGGTATATTAACTATAAATTATTTATAAATCAACCCAAATCGAGATAAGTAACATAAATACGAAACTTTGATAGACCTTGATACAAAAGGTGCATCAAATAAAGTCCACTTAAAAAATCTATTCTATAAAATATACTGAGACAAAAAAATGACAGAATTATTTATATTATATAATTAAATAAACAAAAAATCAGTATAATAAAATAAATAATTAAGACATGATTTGCAATGAAACATTTTCACTCTAAGTGATTTACTTTACTAATAAGTTATATCTTGAACCTCTTCCCAGAAACACTTTCCAGTACATCTACTATGTTATGACTTATCTAAATTAAAGCTATCTTAAAATAATTAAAATAGAATAATCAATAATGAGTGCAACAGACGATGTGTACACACCTCACTTCCAGTATCAGTTAAATTAAAAAAATCAAATTATTATCAAATCCACCTTTATCATCAAATCCGTTATAGGGAAAAATCTATTGTAACCCACCTCCTCGTAACTATAAGCTGCACCTTGACCTGAAATATTTTATAATTATGAACCCTGAGAATTATAACTCTAAAAAGATTCTCTGATATCAGAGATAAACAAACAAGTAAATTAAGCAGTGTAAATCGTATATTATCAATCATGGGGTAGGTTCCTCTGAATGGAATGAGATACCGCCAAAGTCTTTCAGTTTAAAGACCTTAACTAACAGTACCCTGGTAATTATAATTAACAATTAAAACGATAGGGTATCTAATCCTAGTTTATTATTCAAATTTTACAGATTCATAATAAGAGCTACAAATAAATTTTAACATTTCACTTTACAAATTTATATTTTAACCCTCATAACATAAACAAATGTTTTAACCAATAATATTCACTTGTATCAATCGTATAACTGCGGCTGCTGGCACGAATTAATGCCAATACTAAATCAATTGCTAAATCCAAGATCACTTGATAATTAAAACATATTACTGCAAAAAGAACATTTATTTTTACAAAACTTACATATAATACAAGGAAAAAGTGAATAAGTAAGCAAGAATGAAACTTTAAGGAACAAACAATAAGAAATTAAAAATCAACCAAAGGAAGAAAAAAGAAGAAACAGAAATATTTAAAGAAAATAAAAGAAAAAGACCACAACAACTTCTCTATTAAATGTAAATAAAGATAAATATGGTACATGTATACCAATATATGTATTATATTATATTCTTTCTATTTAATCTTTCCATTCACTAACAATAAATAAAAAGTAAATAATATAATAAATATATTTTACAAATATTTAAGATAATAAAATATATTATTAACATAAAATTAACGTTCATGTTAAGTTTATTTAAATATTAATTAGTTAAATAATCTAATTATTGATTATTTCTTAATTATATTATTATAATTAATATAAATAATTTCATCAAATATCAATTTATATTATATGAGATCAGTTGTGTTTATTATATCCATTTATAATAATATATATTTAATTACACATTACACAATTTATAAAACAATAATTTATTTTAAGCTAAAACATGAGTAGCTGTAATCCTTGGTAAATATATGTATTAAAATAATCTTTTAATATTATTAATAAAACTTACAGGTATATTTACTTAATTAAATACAATGTATTAATATTAATTAGTTATTGTATTTATATATATAAATTAATAAATAAAGAGATACGTGCTCAAATCACAACAAATTAACTCAAAATAATGAAAAATATACATAACTAATTTCCAAAAAAACTTTTAATTTATATTTAAATACAAACAAATGAAGTGCCTGATTAAATGGTTACCGTGATAGGGTAAATCGAGTTAATAAAAGACCTTTATTAAACAAATTACATAAGATAGAATTAAACTACTTCCTTCAGCATCAAAAACTTATGTGCATCATACACCATAACGTAAAAAGGTAAGCTAATGAAGCTAATGGTTTCATACCCCATTTATAGAGGTATCAATCCTCTCCTTTTTAATGACCAACAACTCTACAAAACTCCTCTTCCTATCAACATTAATGATAGGAACGATCTGTCCATATCATCAAATTCCTGATTTGGGGTTTGAATAGGACTTGAGATCAACTTACTTTCATTTATTCCACTTCTAACAAGAAATAAAAACATAATGATAAATGAATCATCAATTAATTTATTTGTTGTCCAAGCAGTAGCATCTACAATACTATTATTTTCAATTCTGCTGATTCAGATAATGTATCCAACAGGATGAAAAAAAGAGAATTTATTCCTTCAATAATAATCAGATCCATATAACCTTAAAGATGGGCTCCACCTTTCCACTTCTGATTTCCAGAAGTCAAAGGTGCTTCAAGCTGAAATAACTGCTTAACAATAATAACATGACAAAAAAATGCCCCAATAAGAGTACTATCATACTGTATTCAACTACGACAGTTTATTTGAACCATTATCATTTTGAAAATTATCATTGTTGCAATAGGAGGTTTAAATCAAACATTATTATCACAGCTTCTGGCATACTCCTCAATTAGACATTTGGAGTGAATAATCAGATATGTAACCGTTTAAGAAAACATTTGAGAACTATACTTCATTATTTACTCCTTAGTAAGACAAATTATAGTTTTATTATCTAAGAAAATAAATTTGTTCTTTATAAACCAAATTTATTCAGCCAGAAACATAAGAACTTAAATTCAGAATGTTCTTATCTCTAATATCTCTAGGAGGTTTACCACTGTTCTTTGGATTCCTGCCAAAATGAATTGCTATACAATCACTCATAGAAAACAACATAACAACCATTATAACAATTGTAGTTGTACTAACTACAGTTACACTTTATTATTACATACGAATTAGATTTTCAGCTCTAATTATAACTTAGACCGAAATTTCGTGGTCAATAAAGATAAAGACTCAAAAATCAAGTATTATTCTTCCTATAACTGTAATAAGTTCAAAAACAGGTTTGATTTCAACATCAACTTTAATCTCATTATACAAAGGACTCAAGTTAATTAAACTAATAATCTTCAAAGTCATAATTAAAAGAATAATCTTTTAGGCCTTAATAAAACTTTGCAACTCTAGAATTGCAGTCTAGAGTCATAATTGATTATAAGACCCAACTATGGTAAGAGCAAAAATATCTCATAATTAGATTTAAAGTCTACCACCTAAAATTCAGCCATCTTAGTGCAAAAATGATTATTCTCAACAAATCATAAGGACATTGGTACTTCATATTTTTTATTTTGAGCATGAGCAGGAGTAGTATGAACATCAATAAGAATACTTATTCATGCTTAATTGGGTCAACCAGGATCCCTAATTGGGGACGACCAAATTTATAATGTTATTTAAAGTATGCTCGGTCACTAACATCACCTATCCCATCAAAGGCAGGGCTACCTGTGAAACCAATCATGTGATTTACAAGCTAAGCTGCAACCACTGTGCTGCATTCTATGTAGGCATGACAACCAACAAGCTGTCTGTCCTCATGAATGGCCACCGACAAACTGTGGCCAAAAAACAAGTGGACAACCCTGTTGCTGAACACGCTGCCAAACATGATATCCCTCGTCTCAATGACTGCTTCACAGCCTGTGCCATATAGATCCTTCCCATCAACTCCAGCATTTCTGAATTGGGCAGATGGGAACATTCCCTGTAATACATCCTACGTTCCCGTAACCCTCCTGGCCTCAACCTTTGTTGTTCACTGTCCTCACCCATCCAGCCCCCTCCCTGTTCCCATTCCAGCACTACACAGCCGTCATTTCACTGCCACACCCAGTCTTTTAATTTCTATTGATTTCTTTTTATTTCTCTCCTATCAGCTACTTACCCCCTCCACACCTTCTCTCCTACCATCTGTCTAAGCTGCAACACTTCACTGTCCACCACTCCCACCATACTATCCCTCCACCTCCCCACCCCAGCCTCCTCCTTGCCCTCACCCAGTCACCACTCCCATCATGAACTGGTGCTGCTACTCGCAGTGTGGTTTCAGCTCTCTGAGACTGCAGATGTGTGTGCAAGTTGCGTTTGCATGAGTGTGTGTGTGTGTGTGTGTGTGTGTGTGTGTGTGTGTGTGTGTGTGTGTGTGTGTGTGTGTGTGTGTGTCTACTGCTGACAAAGGTCTTAATGGCCGAAAGCTGTAATTGTGTGACTCTTTTGTTGTTGCGCCTATTGAAATTAAGCATCTTCGCTATATGGTGAGTAGCAACTTTCCTTCTCTGGTATTCCACCCTGGGTTTTCCATTGTTTGACTCTTTTTTATGTATGTTCTTGACTCCAAATTTTTCAAAAGTGTACAGTGTCATCAAAAAGTTATTAATTTTATCACATGGTCAAGCAGATGTAGAAAAAGGTTTCTCAACAAACAATTTAGGTGGAAGTGGAGACTATGAAAGGTGAAAGATTTGTTGCAAAAAGGGTAATAACTGATCACCTAAACCATGCTGGGGATTAGCTAATTTAGAAGTAAGCAATGAACTTTGTTTATCTGCCACTCACGTAAGGCAAAAATATACTATGTATCTTGTACAGAAAGAATTGAGACAAACTGAAATGTGAAGAAATGAAGAGGTGTTTGTAACATGCTATTAGTGAACTAAAGAAATATGCTGCTGGTTTGCCAGAAAAAGCTGAAAATATAGGAGATATGAAACATATCTTCCAGTCAAAATTGCAGAACGTCACCCAAAGAAAAAAAAGGAGAATTGACAGGAATAAACACTAATATTGAATCCACGCTGAAAGATGTGGAATTAAATTAGTGTGTATAATTATAATTAATGTGTATACAGTTAGTGGTTTGGTGCGTACATAAAATAAAATGTACTTATAAAATATATGTTTTAAGGTGGCTCGTAATACCTTTTAATTGGTTTTGTTAAATAAAAAAATTGTGTTGAACTAGTCAAGATTTTTTTATCTTAAATTTTCAGTTTCTTTTTTAGAGTTTTTTGTTTAGAAAGCACTCTACAAGGAAGAGTTCTGGACCTTGAATGTCATAGTATGTGTCTGTATGGCATTGAAAAATTATTTTGCTTTAGAGGCACTAAATATTGTCGAAACAACAGTTTCAACAGCTTTCAGTGTTCATGAATCTCCCCTGAAACAGTACTGAGTGTCAGTCATTGTTTCATTACAGGTGAAATGTTCTATTATTTTTGAAAGTATCCACAAGAAAAATCGGACAGTAGACACAATTTTTCTCCTTTTTAATGCAAGGGAAGAACCACTGTTATCTTGATGAAGCTTTCCACGCTACTCTATCCTGTGCAAGCCTCTACATCTTCGAGCAGCTACTGCAAGCTACATCCCTCGAATCTGTTTACTGTATTCATCTCTTGGTCTCCCTGTACGATTTTTACTCCCCACACTTCCGTCCAGTACAAAATTGATGATCCCTTGACGCCTCAGAATGTGTCATACCAACTGATCCCTTATTTTAGTCAGGTTTTACCACAAATTTCTCTCCTCCCCAAAGGCGAGGTCATCAGCGCCCTTACACTTATAAAAGCAAACAAATGTGGAGAAGAATTAAAAGTGATGTACACGCATGCACTCAAAATGACCACACAGTCAGTCTGTATCACATGCATTAAAACCAATTACGAGGGAAGAGAGCTAATCAAGAAACTAAAACACAGAGAAAACAAAACACAGATGAGCTAAAAGAAAAGCACAGGGAAATGTGACTGGCTGACCACTTACAAAAATCTAGGGTGCACCAGCCACTCTTTGGCACATTAACATCTCCCAAAATCTTGTTAAAAGCGTTGGACAATTCGGAAAACTTTAAAAACCCTAACCACATTTGTTTGATCGTTACATAAAACAGACAGCAGAACTGTTGGCAAATCCGACGCAGTCAACTGGTCGGCAAATAAAATGTGGCACACCGTGATCCGCACGCCACAAGCACCAAATATTGGAGGGTCCTCTCTCCGAAGTAAGAATCCATGTGTCACAGGGCTGCGGCGTATGCGAAGATGAGTAAGAAGTACCTCGTTCCGCCGACGTGATTGGAAGGAAATACTCCACAGCCTCGTTGAGGGCTTGGTGACATGGAGCTTGTTATCGGTCACTGCCAGTCACTCGTCTTTCCATCTGCGTATAACTTTGTACCTCAACAGTGAGGTCATAGCATGCAGGGGGATAGCACACCGAAATACCAGAGGATCATGACATGCCTCCTTGGCTGCTCGATTCCCCCTTTCATTCCCCGCAATTCCAATGTGCCCAGGTACCCAGCAGAAGACACCTCCTTCCCCAGTCGTTGTAGTCATAGGAGAGCATCCTGTCCAGAGATGGACAAGCGGCAGTATGGTGTGCAGGTGAATTGGAGCTGCAAGGAACTTACATATCTGACACCATGAGGAGCATTTGCCGGATGGTAAGTGGGGGTTCCCCTGCCACAGCACAGTTGCTAGCTATGGGACTGATCCAATAATCACCCGTGGCCAGCCGAATCTCCTCAAGATAGACAGTGTCAATGATACACAAGTAAGAGGGCCTCACTGACCCATACACTGTGCACCCATTGTTCAACTGCGAACACACAAAAGCCCAATAAAACTGAAGGAAACACGTCCTGCACGCTCCCAAAGACCGGTGACTAAGGCACTTGATGATGTTCAGGGTTCTGGCTTTCAGGTCGAGCAGGATTGTTAACCACAACAATTGGGAGTCAAAAACGAAGCCCGGAAACTCCACTGTGTCTTTAAAATGTAGGATGGTGTCCCCCTTACCCAAGGCAGGCAAATTATAAAGACGACAAGAATGATTAAAATGAACACACACACACGTATCTGCAAAAAACTGGAAACCTGTCCTTGCAGCCCATTTGTCTAACTGCTGCACTGTAAGTTGCAACTAACAGCTCGCCGTTGTAACACTGGAGGAGGAACAGAGAACAGAAAAATCGTCTACAAAGAAGGAGCACTGTACAGTACTCTTTACCGTAGATGTGATACTGTTGATGGCTATGGCAAAGAGGGTACCACTTAGAACACTGTCCTGGGGAACGCCATTCTCCTGCTAAAATCTATCAGGTCTTGTGTCAACAACTTGGCTCCCAGAAAACCCCTGAGACAGGAAAGACCATATGAAGACGGGGAGGTGGCCACGAAAGCCCCATTGATACAGTTGTACGAGAATACAGTATCTCCAAGTAGTATCGTATGCCTTAATTATATTGAAGAACATCCAGATACAGTGATGCTTATGGAGGAAAGCCTGCTGAATAGCCACCTCTAGGAGGGTCAGATTGTCGGCAGTGGACCGAAATCTTCGGAATCCACACTGAGAGCAGCTAAGGAGTTGTCTGCTCTCTAACAACCAGACCAGACAACGGTTAACCGTTTGCTCCAAGGTCTTTCCTACACAGCTCATCAAGGCAGTACTCTGATAACTACTGGGACATGTGAAGCCCTTTCCTGCTTTGAGGAGGGGGATCAGAATTGCTTCCCTCCACAAGTTGGGGAAGTTGCCTGCTGCCATACTAGATTAAAATATTCGAGGAAGATTTCCTTTGATGCTGCTGGCAAATGCTGAAGCATGCAGTACCGGATTTGGTCATGACCAGGTGCAGTGTCACGAATCTCAGTCAGTGCCGATTCGAGCAATGTCTCTGGGTGTTGTATGGAGGCACCCCTCTGGATGGCTTCCCATAGTTTTGTAGTAGAAGTGGAATGATTGCTGGAGTCCAAGAATGTTTGCCACGACCTTTTCTTACTCTCCCTAATGATGCATCAAGCCATGGACCTTGCAACTCGAAAGGCCCTAAGGTTGTCTGCTATTGGTTGGCATTTAAAATGCTGAAGAGCTGCACGCCTTTCCCAAATTGCGGAATGGCACTCATCTGTCCACCAAGGGATTGGTCGCCTCCTAAGATGACCTGAGGACTGTGGGCTGGAGAGGTCAGTGGCATGAAGGATTACTCGTGTGATGTGGTTCATCCATCTTTGGACGCTGCTGCAGTGTTAAAACACAGCCAGCTGACTGAAATGTATCCAGTTAGCCCTGCTGAGCATCCACTTCTGGGGCTTAGCTTCAGATGGTGAGCCATTTAGCAGGTGAAGGCGGATTGGGAAGTAACTACTGGAAGGAAGGTCGCCAATGACCTCCCACTGAACAGAGTCAGCGAAGGCGGGAGAACGGAAAGAGAGGTCAATGGCTGAGAATGACTCAGAAATTTGTGTGAGTACCCATTATAACACCCCCCTGCTTCCCGGGATTTGCAAATTACAAGTTGACAATGAACGTGAATTATGAATTTTGACCCATGTTAGGATAAGGCATCCGAATCCGAAGTAAATAATGATTATTCCACGGGAAACAGGAGACGATATAACTTGATCGTTATTGAATGAGTGTTTTCATTCAATAACGATCGTTAAATGAAATAATGGAAATAATTTGGGAATAAATTTTGCCAGTGGAAATTTTTCCAAAAGAAATGATTAAGTTGTAAAAGCAATTAAAAAATCGGTCGCCAGCTCAACTGATGAGCGACAGTACTGTTAAGTACGTGAATAATTGTGTCAAAAATAAAGTTTACCTGTTTGTAGCGCAGCAGGTGGAACAGGAACTTTTACGTAAGTGCTGTGTCAGGCTCAGTAGTCGTATAAAACGATGTCATAACAATCTAACTACACTTAAACATTAATGGTTAACTTTCAATAAGTATTTTGATAATTATTTTGTTCATAATTTGTCAGCCAAGTGCAATGCTGACAACACAGATAATTATCTATCGAGAATTTGAATAATGGACTGCCATTCTGTCTTTAAAATTAGGTATTTTGCACAGTTTAATCTACTGATAATGAAATATATTGCCAATAATTGATTAACTGTGTTTTGAATAATAATAATTCATTAATTGTGGGATTGTCAAGTGGAATAAGGTTTATAGTTTCATGAAATATCCTTGAACTAACTTCAACTGAATATGCTTTGAAATAAATCTTAATAAGCACATTTATTACTTCAGTCTATTATTAAGTTATTATTATTGGCAATATATTTCATTATCAGTAGATTAAACTGTGCAAAATACCTAATTTTAAAGACAGAATGGCAGTCCATTATTCAAATTCTTAATTTGGTTAAGTTGGTGTAAGCTTATTAAGAGCAATAATTAACTATGATAACCATTCTGAGATTTACTCTTCACCGTCTATGTAAATAATTTGATAATTAATATATTTTCTCTTGGTAATGGCGTGACACATTCGGTTCAATAAGGCAAGGATTGGAAGGGACCTACTTGCTGTTATTGTCGGGTGGAATGTAACTGCAACACTTCGATTATAAAGTGCTTGTTATTAATTGTTCAACTTTAGAGAAAAGCACAGTCACTGTCAAGCCTTCTACAATTTTATCCTACGAAAATTACGTAGATCTTACTTCCCTCGTTGTCGGTGGATCGACGGAAGTCCATGGCAGCGACACAATGTGGCAGCGGGCTTTTACTGTTGCGACTTGGGCCCATAGTGCGCTTCACATTTAAGTCCTCGTTTCTTCAGCACTATGCCCATTAATCCATAATAACTTGCCCGGCCATGCTTACAAACATGCCGACAATTACTTTCCCATCGTACTTAGATCCACACACTAGCCGTTAGATGTAACACAGCTAGGAATAGCAGCACTTGACTGTACGTCTTACTCCGAGCACGGCGTCACTGCTACTACTACCCGCTGGCGCGCTCCCGCGCCCAGCGGCACGAAAAAAAAATGGCTCTGAGTACTATGGGACTTAACTTCTGTGGTCATCAGTCCCCTAGAACTTCGAACTACTTAAACCTAACTAACCTAAGGACATCACATACATCCATGCCCGAAGCAGGATTCGAGCCTGCGACAGTAGCGGTCACGCGGTTCCAGACTGAAGCGCCTTTAACCGCACGGCCACACCGGCCGGCCAGCGGCACGACAAAACAATCTCCCTGACTTCAACGTTAACTAAATGTGCCCTGACTTGCCAGTGTTAAATATTACATAATTTAAACATAGTATTTACAATACATATTTTCACTAGACAATACATCGTATACAAACAGTTTCATGTGTTAAGTAAGCGAAAATGTTCGTAGCAAGGACTGCGTTGTAGCTTCACACCATGTTAAGGATGCACAGTTCGTGAGACACCATGAGGACCTTCAAACGCCTACCCTAAGGGCCCCACAGGACATGATGCACATTGAAGTCTCCCAGGTGGAGATTTGAGAGTTGTGTGTTAAGATCTGTGAAAGCCTCAGAGTCTAGTGCATCTTGCAGAGGTAAATATAGTGAGCAAACAATGATCCTTCGTCACACATGAATTTGAACTGCAACTGCTTGCTGGTCAGTAGCCAAGGGGAGAACAGGCAATTAGTGACAAACAAAGCAACACCTCCCTTGGCCCTTTACCCCAATAGGTCATCCTTCTGGTATAGCGTATATCGCTGTAGCACAGGGACATATGTATCTTTAAAATGTGTTTCTTGTAAAAAAAAAGCACAGTTCCTTCACGTGAGCGCTGAACTCATTGATGTTTCACTGCAGTATGGAACCCATGTCATTTGTGCGGTTTTAATTTACCCCTATCTTTGCTCTGGGGAGTTGAAGAAGTTGAACAGCGAGGGGGAGTGGAGGGGCTGCCTGGATCCAAGGCATCTGACTCCATGAAATCCTCCTATCAGTCAGATGGGAAAGAATGATGTGTGATGGTGCTTGGCACAGCTTTTGACATGAATGTCATGAGCCTTTCCCTGCACTTTGTCCCTTCGAGGATAAGGAGGAAAGAGGGCGTTGAACGGCACTCTGCTTTTCTTGTGCCTTCTGGATGCTTACGGCAGATCTGTTGTCATTCTTTCCTTGTCCAGCTGCTTTGTAGTAATTAAAAATAAAAATAAATACACATATAGGCCTACATATGAAAAACATTTTAAAAGGGGATAATACAATTGTGTTATTAGAAATGTTTTGTGCTTGTACGAATTTTTAGGCTATCTGACTTCTTCTCGTACATTTTAATGTTAGATGCAGTCAGTGGACTTCAAGTACACCAGTGCAAGCCATAAATAAGAAAATCCTCCTTACTTGGTTTCACTTCACTTAAATAAAACATACCTAATACTGGTATCAAAGTTTTTCTTATTTTGAAACATGTATGATACAAAACATTCATAGCCTGTCATATTCCGAATGGCACTTCTTAACAGAACTTCTACATACAAGAAAGTGAGAAACAGAATCATGTATAAAAAATAAATGATAGTTTTTTCATTTGTCTGCACCTTACCATGCATTCATAATTAACATCTTTGCCAACACTTGTGGTTGATCGGTGTTTCATTTTTTGTTTTTAATAAATTTTAACCTTACGATATCCTGGGGGTCTTTCATCATGTACCTACAGAACTGCCCCCACATTGTACATTGACCTGGTATGGAGACATACAGTGTTTTTTGCTTGTACATGTTTACATTTGCCGATAGGGGTCGATGTCCATAATTTGTCAGCTTCTCTTTTATTTAATGCAATGGGTATGTCAACTTACCCTGTGTATGTTAAGAGGTCTACAAGAAATTAAAAGATTATATACATAATATGGTAGTCCATTACATATTTGAACTTAGCGCACTAACAACAATGTTCAGTGTGCTTCTTTCTCACTGCCAGGTTTCATGCTGCACACTGCCAGATTTGGAGGCAAGGAACTAGTCGCCAATGGTCGACATGACAGCTGGTACCGTCGCACATGCGAGCACTCGTTTTCTTAGTGTTGATTTAATGTTGTCACACTTTCACCACAGTGTCGTATCTTGAAGAATTGCTGTGGCGTTTGTCTTCATTCTGGGTGCAGTGGGTGTGTGCTTACTGTTAAAAATCCGATGCAGTGGCAGAAGATCTATATTTTTTCAGCATGGGTGTCATTATTACCCGTCGCACTCACATTTTCAGTCATCGATGACGTAAGAACTGGCTTGAACAACTATAGTTCACTTGTTAATGGGTCAAGCATTGTGAGCCATGATACTCAGAAATTATTTCGTTCCACATGCATGTTCATGTCACCCCACTTGACCATCCACTTGTTGGAAGCCACATACACTCCTGGAAATTGAAATAAGAACACCGTGAATTCATTGTCCCAGAAAGGGGAAACTTTATTGACACATTCCTGGGGTCAGATACATCACATGATCACACTGACAGAACCACAGGCACATAGACACAGGCAACAGAGCATGCACAATGTCGGCACTAGTACAGTGTATATCCACCTTTCGCAGCAATGCAGGCTGCTATTCTCCCATGGAGACGATCGTAGAGATGTTGGATGTAGTCCTGTGGAACGGCTTGCCATGCCATTTCCACCTGGCGCCTCAGTTGGACCAGCGTTCGTGCTGGACGTGCAGACCGCGTGAGACGACGCTTCATCCAGTCCCAAAGATGCTCAATGGGGGACAGATCCGGAGATCTTGCTGGCCAGGGTAGTTGACTTACACCTTCTAGAGCACGTTGGGTGGCACGGGATACATGCGGACGTGCATTGTCCTGTTGGAACAGCAAGTTCCCTTGCCGGTCTAGGAATGGTAGAACGATGGGTTCGATGACGCTTTGGATGTACCGTGCACTATTCAGTGTCCCCTCGACGATCACCAGTGGTGTACGGCAAGTGTAGGAGATCGCTCCCCACACCATGATGCTGGGTGTTGGTCCTGTGTGCCTCGGTCGTATGCAGTCCTGATTGTGGCGCTCACCTGCACGGCGCCAAACACGCATACGACCATCATTGGCACCAAGGCAGAAGCGACTCTCATCGCTGAAGACGACACGTCTCCATTCGTCCCTCCATTCACGCCTGTCGCGACACCACTGGAGGCGGGCTGCACGATGTTGGGGCGTGAGCGGAAGACGGCCTAACGGTGTGCGGGACCGTAGCCCAGCTTCATGGAGACGGTTGCGAATGGTCCTCGCCGATACCCCAGGAGCAACAGTGTCCCTAATTTGCTGGGAAGTGGCGGTGCGGTCCCCTGCGGCACTGCGTAGGATCCTACGGTCTTGACGTGCATCCGTGCGTCGCTGCCGTCCGGTCCCAGGTCGACGGGCACGTGCACCTTCCGCCGACCACTGGCGACAACATCGATGTACTGTGGAGACCTCACGCCCCACGTGTTGAGCAATTCGGCTGTACGTCCACCCGGCCTCCCGCATGCCCACTATACGCCCTCGCTCAAAGTCCGTCAACTGCACATACGGTTCACGTCCACGCTGTCGCGGCATGATACCAGTGTTAAAGACTGCGATGGAGCTCCGTATGCCACGGCAAACTGGCTGACACTGACGGCGGCGGTGCACAAATGCTGCGCAGGTAGCGCCATTCGACGGCCAACACCGCGGTTCCTGGTGTGTCCGCTGTGCCGTGCGTGTGATCATTGCTTGTACAGCCCTCTCGCAGTGTCCGGAGCAAGTATGGTGGGTCTGACACACCGGTGTCAATGTGTTCTTTTTTCCATTTCCAGGAGTGTATAACTGTCCAAAACATAGTATAAATTGCTTGTCCTTAAAGTTCATTTCTTCATATGGAGTTTGGTTTCCAATGAAAAGTCATACAAGTATTTAGTTACAACAACATACATAACATGGTAGCTTATACCTATGGCTGACAATCCACCCATCGATCAGACTACAAACACAAATTTCTTAAGTTTCAAAACGTCATAAAATTTTCATTAACTGGCTTCTGTTAGCACAGTTTGTTTGTTAGTTTTAACTTATCCCCATTCACATCACATACACAAATAATTACATAACACATTATTATGATACAATACCAGCATATGATACATTTATACTTCATTTTTAAAATGGACTTTCGCATTTATGGGAGCTCATTTCTTTCTTAGGTAGAGGAGAGAGAAAACATTGGAAATAGGACTCAAATATTATGCATTGCTGGTGTAACTACGCTTGGCGCTGCCTCCTTTGTTCAAGGATTTATGATTTTTTTGTACAGTCATGGAATAGTTGCAAGGAACTTTTGTTTCATGGAAATAATGTTCACATAGTATCATGTAGTTTCGTCATGTGCTAGTGTTATTTACTTCAATTCACTTGTAGCTTAGTGTGAAATATGACGTTTTAACCTTTGTAGACTTATCTTTCTCAAATACCTGGAAATGTCATTATTCTAACTTTCATGGGACACAATATAAATGTAATTGGTTTTTGAAAAATCTCATGCGTAAATATGTATGCGTATTTGCAGCAAATAGGTACTGACAACTGTCATGGAGATCACTGCGATGATGCTTACCTGTTTCTTTATTTGGTACCTGCTACTCTTGACGTAATACTCTGCTTCTGCGCATGCATTGGTCACTGAAAGAAAAAAAAACTTTAAAATAATTGCATGATGGAGCTCGGTGACCGCTGATACATTTGATAATCGCGTACATCTACAGATATTTCCATACTTAAGAATGAGCGCACACTCCGCTGCAGGGAGAACATCTCATTCTGGAAACATTCTGCAGGCTGTGGCTAAGCCATGTCTCCACAATATCCTTTCTTCCAGGAGTACTAGTTCTGCAAGGTTCACAGAAGAGCTTCTGTGAAGTTTGGGAGGTAGGAGATGAGGTACTGGCAGAAATGAAATTGTGAAGATGGGTCGTGTGAGTCATGCTTGGGTAGCTCCATTGGTAGAGCACTTGCCCATGAAAGGCAATGGTCCCGAGTTCGAGTCTTGGTCCAGCAGACAGTTTTAATGTCAGGAAGTTTCATTTCCATACTTCGTTTAAATTCATATTCTGTTACGCATTGGGATCATTTACTCTGCAAAGAAAATTATTTGACATTCCTTACAGTATTTTGTCGTTTGTCCTTTGCTTACACCCCACATATAATTTTTCATTATACTTCCTTTTGCTTGTAAATACCTCGTATATGGCTTAGTATTTAAATCCCTGTGTACATATATCAACAGATTTCTTCGTTCTTAGGCAGTAGATGTAATTGCATAGTATTTCCATTTATCTGTATTTAAGTAAAGTACGTGTACATATCGCATTCCTATTTGGTTGCACCTTCTGCCAGTTTGTCGTGCATGTGCAGAGGTCAATGCCTCCTCTCCTACTACTGACGTCAGGGCATATTTTTGAGCGCAGACAGCTAATTTTGATTATACCTTCGCCTCACAGTATGTGGTTTATTACTTGTCATTGCTGTTGATTGTATGCCTACATGTACAAATCAAAAGAATTACTTATGCCTATATACATTACTTTATCTTAAAATACACTCCAGAAGAAAAATTACACTTATAATTACGTACAATATGTACAATTGTCTTGTGATAGAGAGAAAAAAATGCTACCTAGCTTCATCTTTCTATAAAAACGTTTATATCTTTGTGAGGGTGGAGACCCTTGTCTCTCCCTGTTTTCTCACAGACTAATCTGTTCATCCCAGGGTATGGCATTTTGGAAACTACATATAGCCCTGAATAGAGTAATTGCTACTTCTTATTCAGTTTGCAAAAGTTTGTCGATTTGGGCTGTGTCCTTAAGAGGACTCATTGCCCTTCAAAAAATTGTGTAACACGTTTTAGTTTCTTATTATAAATTTTCTTTCTACACTCAGCCCTGTTTCCTAGTGTACCCATGGCTTGTCTGATTTTGTCTTGTAGTGTCATTTCTCTAGTGGGTGACTCCCACTCATTCGTTTGTTTTGTCCTCTTGAAGAATTTGGAAGGTTATTGACAACTTGCATGAAAGGAGTTACGTGTTCTACCTATCGGGTGTGTTTGTGAGAGGTGTATGTCCTAATAAACTGGTTAAATTCTTTAAAGACTCGTTCTAGTGGGCTTGCTTATGGGTGAAAAAAGCTTACTAATATGTGCTTTATGCCCTGTGAGGTCATAAATTGTTTCCACTTTTGCCCAACGAAATATGTAGCATTATCTGTTAGTAGTACCTTTGATTTACCTACTCTTCTCAAATAGTCTACCTCAATTCTGTTTCAAAGATTTGTGGGTGTTGCCTTTTTAATGGCATACATTTTGATATGTTTCAAGAAAATATCGTATAGTGCTACTACGTAACTTACTCCTCCTTTACTTCTTGGATATGAACCAGCTATGTCCAGGGATACTATATCTTGAGGGTTTTTTGTGAGTATTGGGTGTAGCTCAGTATATTTTGACACATTGGACTGTTTTGATTTTTGACATATTGCTCATTTTCTTAATACTTGTAGAACTCGCCTTCTCAAATTCGGAAAGTAACGAAGTGTTTCAATTTTTTCAGTACATCTGCCTACTCCATAATGTCTTCATACTTCATGTGCGTGTCTTATAAGTTCATCGACATAATCTTCAGGAACACACACACGCCACTGATCAGATTTCTCATGTTTCTTATGAAACAAAACGTCCTTGTACTCCTGATACCATTTACTTACCTTTCCACTTTCATCCTGCTTAAGATTTTGCATGACTTTACTTCATCTGTGATCGTGCTGTTGTATAATTTTCACTTGCTTACAAAACTTATTGTAATCAGACTGTTGTGTTGTACCTTGCATCAATAACGTTCAGACTTCTGCGTCTTGCTCTGTTAATTCACCAATTTCCTCTAAACCTTGTGGTAACCTAGACAAGGCATCAGCAATAACATTCTGACTACCTTTAATATAAATGATCTCGAAATTGAATTCTTGTATATATTGACATCACCTAGCTGATCTATGGTGCAATAGTTTACATGTTAAAAGAAATGACAGTGTGTGATGGTCACTGTAAGCCTTGGTATTCTTACCCCCAAAAAATTCAAGCTTTCTAAATGCCCATATTACAGCGAAACTTTCAAATTCTGACACAGAACAAGATCTTTCTGTTCCTGTGTGCAACTAGCAAAACTTATGACCTTGGGTACTTCTTTACCTTCTTCTTGCACCTGGAACAAGCTTGGCCCCAGCCCCTGAGATGAGGCATTTGTGCACAGACAAAAATCCTTGGACATATCAGGGTGGCTAAGAATGTTTGCACTGTCTAATGCCTGCTTAATGTTATTAAGGTCCTCTTGACACTAATCATCCCATAACCAAGGCCTATTTTTTCGTAACAAGTTGAGTAATGCATCACTGTTCATCAGTTGCTGTGGTATGAATTTACGAAAAAAGATGCTGGTCCTAAAAAAAACTTTTAGTTATTTTATATTCCTTGCAGCTGGACAATTGTGTATGGCATCAAGTTTTTTGGATAAGGTAATATACCTTATTTGGACACAATATGATCTAAAAATTTGACTTGCTCCCTACCAAAACGAAACTTTTTTAAATTGGCTGTTGTCCATATCCTGCAAATCATAGAATTACCTGTTCAATGAGCCCGATATGTTCTAACCAAGTGGGTGTGACTATTAGCAGGTCGTCTACATGGACAGGACTTTGCTAAGCAATTCTGGTCCTAAAACCTTGTCCAATGCAGATATAAACACGCCTGCACTAACGTTCAGTCCAAAAGATAGAACACAGAATTCGTAACTTCTGCCACCACAAACAAATGCTGTATATTTTCGACTTTCTTCACGGAACTTTATTTGCCAGTAGGATACTTGCGATCAAGTATACCGAAATAATTTGTATCATAAAACCTTAGAAGCTGTTCGTACAAGTTATTTGGTCTTATGCATACTGCACTATAATCTTATTGATACCTCTAGCCTCGAGAACTTATCTTAGAGAAACGTTCAGTTTGCTTACTGGTAATATAGGACTACAACAGGGTGAAAATGAACGTTTATAATCCCCCGTTTAATCATGTGATTGATTTCTTCCCTTACTGCCTCTCTTTCTGCCCATGGAATACGGTAGGATATGACATTACACAAAATGTTTCATGTGGATGGACTTCAAATTTATATTCATGGTCTTTGATTACTCCTGGCTCCCTACTGAAGACATTTTCATACTTAAGTAACAAGTTAGAAAGTTCTTGTCGATGTATATCATTTAGTATCTGTGATTCACTTAGATTATGCTCTACCATTTCGTAACTAATCTCAGTGTTTGCTTCTTGTTCAGTATCAAATTTGCAGCGTGGAGTGGCCGTGCGGTTTGAGGCGTCATGTCATGCACTGGGCGGCCCCTCCTACTGGAGGGTCAAGTCCTCCCTCAGGCATGCGTGTGTGTGTTGTTCTTAGCATAAGTCAGTTTAAGTAGTGTGTAAGCCTAGGGACTGATGACCTAAGCAGTTTGGTCCCTTAGGAATTCACACACATTTGAACATTTTTGAGTATCAAATTCGTTTGTGAAATATACAGCTGGAAAGGAATATTGTACTAATGGTACTGCATTTGACTCTGGTTTGTTTTTGTTACTTTCATCAAGTGTTTTGACTAAATCGATAGAAAATATCTGATCCTTTACATAAAAGTGGCATTTACCATTACCTATGTCAATCTGTGTTTTGTATTTTCTAAACATGTACATACCAATAAGACAATTAACTATAAGTTTGTCAGTTATAAGAATATTGCACTTCACTGTAAAATGTTCAGTTTGTACAGGAATAAATGCCTTATATTTAACCAATTTAGTCTTTTGCCTGTAGCAGTTTGCAGCTTGCAATTTTGGACATGAGATGTTCGGAATTTGCCTCTCTTCTTCAGCTCACAGAAAAATATGTTTGACATTATGTTGGTAGTTGAACCTCTATCTAAAATTAAATGTGTATCAAATTTAAATATTTTCACCTTGATGATTGCCTGTATTTGTTCTTCCCAGACTTTGTCTATTGTATCTAACTCATGCTGATACAAATCATTCTTGATATCACTTTGTTTATCAAACCTTATAAAATATGTTTGTACTTTTGCTTTGCCCCCACTCCCAGAAACGTCAATAGCGTGAGGCTTAACTACGACTGGTTGGTGTTTTCCGACAGTGTAGTGTGACTTAATTCATTACCTGGAGTAATTTCAGTTTGTTGCATTGTGTGGATACTTTGCCAATTTGTGTCGTTAGCTTCTGTGGCGTTATTTTGCTGCCCAAAAGTCGGCTGTGGTACAGCGTAAGGCATGGCATTGTTGCTGTGCGTCAACTATTGCCATGGCTGACTGTTTCTGTTCATGTTCGGCATATGGACTTGTGATGGTGGATTGTAATTCGCCCATGCACTGAAATTACTGCTGTGGTTTTTCTTTTAAATTGTTTGTTTTTTTCTGTTCTCGTTACTGTATTCATTACCTCTGGGGATATAACTTTGTTGTTGTGTCTACCATCCTTCCTGTGTGTTTGGATCACGTTTTGTTGACTGATTTACATAACTATGCTGTTGTTGTGCCCGATTTTCTGTTGCTCTATTGGTTACAGGTCTTTCCTTGTAGATTAAATCGATAGACTCAAGCATTGACAGAAAAAAATCACTGTCGTTCTTCAGTGTTGTGACTAATTTTTATCCAATGTGCAATGGTAAATGACTTTTCAAAATTTGTAACATGTGTACCTATGACATTGGGTTTGCCCAGTAGTGTGTCTTGCTCAGGTATTTTTCAAAGTATCCACATAGGCTACCACGCTTGCCATTGAATGGTGCTGGGATGAAAACCTTGCGTCTGAGTCTTCTTTGCACTGCCCCAGACCAGTATTTGTCGAGGAGAGCTTGTTTAAATTCGATATAAGTGCTGCAACTTTCGGCCATTTCAGTTGCCCAAAAAGAACGTCACCTTGCGTATATCCCACGACTAATCTGATTTTCTGCGCTTCCGTCCTGTTGTAGGGAAATAAATCACGAAAAGCAATGGTAAATACTACTGGATTCATTCTTACACCTTCGGTAGTGAATGTAGGAAACTGTCGTAGTCTCAGCAAACCTTTGTCTCCATTTTTGGTCGTATTTATGTTGTTGTTGTTGTAGTTACCTGTGATTCCGGTTTGTGATTGTTCAGGTATTGGAGTTTTGGGTCTGTTTAATTTTGCACTCTACAACTGTCATTGGTACCTGCTGTGGGACACGTGACAATTTGTGGATAAATACCAGCAGGTTGCAGCTCTTAAAGTAAGCTCTTCTACAGATAGAGGTACACCTTCACAGTCTTTATTTAGTTTGTTAACTACAGTGGCTACCTTTTTTATTGTCAAACGCAATTGGTTTTGTGGGCTCCAATGTTTGTGTCTTTCATTTACTTTATCTGTTGGTCTACTGGATCATGATGGTCATTAAAAGGTTCTACCTTGTGTCTTAACTCCGAAATACTACCGTTAATTTCATAAAGTACTCCATGCTTTACTTGTTTTTTCATATCATTCAATTTTTCGGCGATTTCAGTGCGAAAATTTTTGGCTAAGTCATTGAATTTCTGTGAAACCGTGTCTTGCAAATCCTTGAATACATGTTTTTTTTTCTTTCGTTATATTCAGATCTTGTGTAACAGTGTTTTGTTGTTGTTTTGACATGTTCATATCTTGTTTCATATCACTGAAATTTGTATTGATACTGCCTAATTTTGTGTTTATGTTAGATAATAACTGCCATAGCAGTGTGTTAGTTGAACTACTGTGGTTGCTGTCAGCTGTACTTTCTAAGTTTATGTTTGTGTTGTGACCAAGTGCTGTTTGTAACATGTCAACATTCATATTGGAACCGCTCTCCAATGTTTCATTCATGAGCGGTATGTTGCTCTGGGAGATGCGTGACATTGTCTTCTCAATTGTAAACGTTCTGCTGTTATTCTGCTGTGGAACGTCACTATCTCTTGTCACACCTGTGACACTCATCCCTGACCCACTTAAACCTTCTGCAGTAGGCATTCATGGCACCTGAACTTCAGTTATTCCATTATGCAATTCTATGCCATTTTAGCTGATTGCGTTTTCGCTATCGTTATCAACAATGGGCATGTATTTTTCGGCCATGTTGTATGAATATGCAAAAAATAAAAATTTCACAAAAACGTTAAAATTTCATATGCCAATTATTACACTTGACAATTGTAATTTACGCGATATCAAAACCAATTGCATCACAATTCTTTATGTTTCACTAACAATGTGTATCACACTGAAAAATTCCTGTAAATTTTTCACAATAAAATTCACTGAAAGGAATGATGAGGAAAAGGTTTCAATCTACATCAAAAGAGGCACTACCAAGCGCAACCATGCAAGCAACTTGCTTAGCCATCCTACCTTTGCTGCACCAAACCAAACAGTTAACTATGAAAAATTTTACGTAACTTGTGTCCAATTCTTAATACTTTCCAAAATTTCTATTCATTTTTTCCCTTTTTGCTTTAATTGCTCCCCATCATGATTCATGCACACAGAAAATACAGGCAATTAGTTTTTATGATTCATAACAATGTCATAGAAATTTCTTACTATAACAATAGGTAACAAACCCTACTCATAACCAGTGCCCTGAAGTCCTGGCACACAGGTCGCCAGTTGTGTTGTAATAATATTAAATAAATAAATAAAAATAATATACATGTGCATATGAAAAACATTTTAAAAGGGGATAATACAATTGCATTAGTAGGAATGTTCTGTGCTTGTACGAATTTTTAGGCTGTTGGACTTCTTCCCTTACATTTCAACTGTAGATGCAGGCAGCGGACTTCAAGTACACCAGTGCCTTTCATAAATTAGTAAATCATCCTTACCTGGTTTCACTTCACTTGACTAAAAAATACTTAGTACTGGTATCAAAGTTTTTCGTATTTTAAAACATCTATGATACAAAACACTCATAGCCCATCATATTCCAAACGGCCCTTCATAACAGAACTTCTACATACAAGAGTGTGAGAAACAAAATCATTTGGAAAAAATGAATGATGGTTTTTTCATTTGTCTGCACCTTACCATGCATTTATAATTAAGGTCTTTGCCAATGCTTACGGTCGATCAGTGTGTCATTTTTTTGTCTTTAATAAATTTTAACCTTATGATATCCTGGGGGTCTTTCATCATGTATCTACACACTGCCTGGATTGCTTCGACCTTACTCTTTTTCCCTTGACATGCAGATGTGCAAGTAAACGTGTTTGTGGTGGATACAGGCACACTACTCATCATCTGTGTCGAAGCGTCTGCCTTGGCAATAGGTTTCTGCACCATGGAAGAATATGATGTGGCAGAGACAGGGGGTTTTATCGCTTTACATTCTTTTTTGGCTTCGGCATAAGGGATCCGCTTGGTCACTATTATCTCCTGCATTTTGCGTTCTTCAGCAAAAACAGTGTAGCCTCAGCTCCAGACTGGGTGGTTCCCAGAACAGTTGATGCAGATCACCAGAGGTGGGCTATCAGTCCCAGCGTCATGAGTGGCTTTCCTGCAAATCTCTTCACCTCCACAACTCGTGGTTGTATAACCGAAACACTGGCATTTATAGCACCACAAAGTGTTTGAAATGTAAGGCCAAACATTAAGTTGGAGGAACCCTGCCATAAGATATACAGGCAGTGCCGGAGAATTGAATGTGACGTGTCAGTCTTTTCATTTGCTCCATTATTCCTGTGCGTTTGTTGCTCCACATCGACTGTTCACTGGGATGCCCATTCTTGCTTCAGTTCTGCTATATAGGGGTCCACATCTTGGCATGTGACAATAGCCCTACTGGAGTTGAGAGAGGTGTGCATCTCAACAATGATATCATAGTCACCCAGTTTCTGCGATTTCTTAAAGAGATCTACCTCCTTTGACCTGTTAGTTCTGACCAACAATGAGCCATTACACAATCGTTTTATAGATTTTAATGTTCCAGCAATACCTTCCAAACCCTTGTTGTTATTGTGGTCTTCAGTCCAAAGACTGGTTTGATGCAACTGTCCATATTACTCTATCCTGTGCGAGCTTCTTCATCTCCCAGTACTTACTACAACTTACATCCTTCTGAATCTGTTTAGTGTATACACCTCTTGGTCTCCCTCTACAATTTTTACCCTCCACACTGCCCTCCAGTACTAAATTGGTGATCAGTTGATGCCTCAGAACGTGTCCTACCAACCGATCCCTTCTTCTAGTCAAGTTGTGCCACAAACTCCTCTTCTCCCCAATTCTATTCAATACCTCATCATTAATTATGTAATCTACCCATGTAAACTTCAGCATTCTTCTATAGTACCACATTTCAAAAGCTTCTATACTCTTCTTGTCTAAACTGTTTATCATCCATGTTTCATTTCCATACACAGCTATACTCTATACAAGCACTTTCAAAAGGACTTCCTGACACTTAAATTTATACTTGATGTAAACAAATTTCTCTTCTTCAGAAACACTTTCCTTGCCATTGCCAGTCTACATTTTACATCCTCCCTACTTTGACCATCATTTGTTATTTTGCTTCCCAAATAGCAAAACTCATATACTACTTTAAGTGTCTCATTTCCTAATCTAATTCCCTTAGAATCACCTGATTTAATTTGACAACTTTCAATTTTTCTCATTTTGGTTTTGTTGATGTTCATCTTATACCCTCCTTTCAAGGCACTGACCATTCCATTCAACTACTCTTCCAAGTCATTTGATGTCTCTGACAGAATTACAAAGTCACTGGCAAATCTCAAAAATTTTATTCCTTCTCCCTGGACTTTAATTCCTATCCCAAATTTTTCTTTTGTTTCCTTTACTGCTTGCTCAACACAGAGATTGAATAACATCGAGGATAGGCTACAACCCTGTTGTGGCGGTTCGACCTGCTTTTAATTCTTCATTTGTTGATTGTTGTCCTCGGTGTCGACTAACTGCGTTGCTACACTGGCTGAAAAAATGGGTTGTGGATTCTGACACTGACTACTGTAAATCATGTAGCTGACAGGTGCACAGTTGTGTTTCACAGTACTTTAATTTTCACTTTCCACAACCCCCAACGTTACACAGTTATATGGCCAGTGAACTATTGTTTCACCTTCGATAATCCTAATTATTAGTTTGCAGGCGAAACTCCACATACTGCTACAATAGTTTACTGTTGAACACTGACGAGCAGTAAAACCTAACCACAAAGTTCACAGTTCTTGAAGAATAATCAGGTATGTATGGATCAAATACTGTCACTGCTTTTACACACAGCCTAATTGTTTACACTTATTCCACAGTTAATTTGAAGCATTGTAGTTGTTCGAACCAGCACAGGTTACTCGTCTGAAACTCGGCTGTGGACTGACTGCCTCGTGACCAAAAATCGGGCCCTTATATAGCGTCACAATAATAGGTTCTGAAACTACATATCATTCGAGGTTAAATTTACTGAAATTACCTTTAAAACTTAATTCATTAAATTAACTGAATACATCGAAAAATTGGTTCTTCTTAACAATTTCTTCTACTGAAAGACTTAGGCCGAATTATTTGTTTAAATCGTGAAATTAACAAATATAATTATGCGAACAATACTTTTGACCAAACTGTTAATTACTTTGGAATTAATTCAGGGCTGGTTTTGCTAACATGTTTTCGAATAAAGCCAAAAGATACTTTAAGATTGCTAGCATTCCGTCTACCAAATGTTTACAATTATTACAAAATTTATATTTTTTTATATGTCAACAATCGAATTTACGTTACGAAACAATTGCTGATTTCACCCTATAACAAAGGTTACTAACTAGAAATAGTCAAAATAAATTAGAAAAATCAGCAGTGTTGCCAACCATACGATAAATTATTGCGATATACGATAATTACAATGTGAAAATGATATACGATAGTACATTGCTAATAATTGCGGAATCTACGATAATTTTTGTGAAGATTTAAAACGAAAATAAATTGATACTTGTAGTAGTTTCATACGTTAATAATCTGTTTTCATATATTTAAGTCCATACTCCATTCAATATAAGCAATTTCCTCTTTTTCTCTCGTCCACTCCCCACAACAGTCCAACGATTCTTAACTCTGTATATTCGCTTCCGAGGAAGACCCTTTCCACCTAACAAATATTGTTTCACAACAATATGGGCTATTAGGGCTAGGCCATCATCATCAGTTGCTGGTGAAATTGGGACTTGAATGCACGGGTAGTTGTCTTTGTACTCTTAAAGAAATATTAATTTTTTTGTTCTTAAGGGAAATTAAAGTGTGGTGTTCTTTAAATAAATACTGTAGTAGTGTATTCAAATATAAATTGTAGATTCTCCGTGGACCCCACAGAAGAAATTGAGGCTGCGTGGTGAGTTGAAATTAAAACGTTTGAAACAATAGTTCAGAAAGGAATGGTTGACTGATTTATCTTTCAAGGATTGGCTACAACCTGTTAGTGGTGATGCATATAAAGCTCGATGTAAAGTTTGTAGATGTGAATTCAGTGCTGAGTTGACTGTAGTGAAAAATCACGCTAAAGGAAAAAACACTTAATTGCTGTAAAATGTGTCGGGTCTCTACAAAAGAAACTTGATTTTTCATCACAATCAAAATCGTCTGATACATTTGATAAGCAGGGCAAGAGGGCTGAAATATTGCTATGTGGACTTTTGGCAAAACATAACATCTCTATTAATACAGCAAATCACTTAACAGATGTAGTTAAAAGCGCCTTTCCCAATTCTAAAATAGTTGAGAGCTTGCAGTTGGGTAGAACAAAAGCCACAGGGGTGATAAAGAACGTCATAGGTAAATGTCATTTGGATGAACTGAATGAAAGTTTACAGAGACAAAAGTTCAGTTTCATAATTGATGAATCCACCGACATTTCCGCTACGAAAAATTTGTGTATTTGTGTGCGGTATTTTGATGAATACATATTAAATTTTGGCAGTTGTTACAGCTGTTTGACGAGAAAAATGCAGAGGCCACTCATGAAAGTGCCATTGCTAATCGTTTGTACGATCTCATACATAAAGCTTGTCAGTACCGTGCATAATATTCCTCCTGAAAATTTAGTAGGATTTGCTTCGGATGGGTGCAACACAATGATGGGGAAAGATAATTCTGTTGCTAGTCGAATAATTAGAGATTTTCCTGGTATTTTTATACAGAAATGTATATGTTATTCATTGCACCTATGTGCGAGTGACGCTTGCCAACAATTACCAAGACTATGTGAAGACACAGCAAGGGATACATATTCATTCTTTAAGCATAGTTCAAAAAGAATAGCCCAGTTTGTGGAATTCCAACAGTTTTGTAATGCCGAACCTCACAAGATATTGCATCCGTGTAAAACAAGATGGTTATCTTTGTTAACTGTTGTTTCACATATTCTAGAACAATGGAATGCATTGCAATTATTTTTCACTTGCAAGTGGGAAGAAGAAAGATTGTATGCAGCTGAACAATTAGCAAAGGCATTCAGAGACAACTTTGTACGTGTATTTTTTTATATTTCTCGAGTGGATTCTACCGAAATTTGTGTCGCTGAATCAATATTTTCAAAGCGAGAAATTAGTAATTTGCTCTTTGCATGATAGAATGTGCAAAACGTACAAAGAAATCCTTCTCTGCTATATGTCTCCTGATTTATATCAATAAAACTGATTTGACAGACATAGATCCAGCAAACCCAGCCCAACTTGTGCCTTATACGCAAATGTATTTAGGTGTAGGTGTGATGGATTTCATGAGCCAATCTGAAAACATCTCACAAAAATCTAAAGCGACTGATTTCTACTACAGAGTGCAACAGTTTCTTATAGTATCTTGTTCTGAGATAAAAAAAGCGGTATGATTTTAACAATTCCGTTCTAAAACTGTTGAGTTGGTTAACACCAGAAATAGCATTGTCAAAACGAGCTACAAGGCCGTCAACGCTTGTTCCACTTATAAAGTCGGTTCAGAGGATTTCTCCAAAAGACAAAAGGCTTATGCAAATGATTGATGATCAATGGAGAGCATTGCCACATGCAGAATTTCCCGAAAATCTACGGTCTAAAGAGGTGGACGAATTTTGGGTGTTCATAAAGAACGCTAGGGACCTTCATGGTAACCAAGAGTTCCTCCAAATAGGAATCTTTGTGCTAGATATATTAGTTCTACCACATTCTAGTGCTGATTGTGAGCGGGTCTTTTCAAAAATGAATCTAGTGAAGACACCATTGAGAAATAAGTTACATTTGGGTATAGTCAGCGCAGTAATGCTCACTTCCCAGGGTGTGAAGAATTGTGTGCAGTTCGAACCAACCAGTGCAATGATTGCATCAATGAACACGTCGAACATTTATGCTAAGAAGAAGGAATCTCATCGGGATAGTGACGCCGATTTCGCCGATGTGGAGTTCGACAACGATGCTTGTTAGGGTGAGTTTAATTATATTATTATTTTTAATTGTATTACGTACACAGTGCTACTTTTCGATCGGGATTAGCGAATTTTCCTTGCATAAAATCTGTGATGCTTTGAACACTTCCGAGTTTATCTTGTTCTGAACGTATTTGTAGTACTTAGCATCGCGATTAGAGACGTTTTGGTTCGTAATTAAGAGGTTTTATGGATAAAAATTTTAAAAGATGAGAAGACTTTGCCATTCACAATTGAAAACAAATATTGTGTACGTCATATTATCAGCATTATTGTTTTTGTTTTTTTAAGATTATCAATATACGACAATTTTAGATAAAAAACGATAATTTTAAATACAAAATGCCGTAATTTTATCTTCTGGGGTTGGCAACGCTGAAAATTAGTTACATACATAAACTAAGCACAAAATTAGATCTGTTGTATTCTTTAAAATTGAGGGCCAACCTTTCTCTTTTATGGTAATTCAGAGTATATTCACGTATGTTAATGGTTATTAGTTCAAAGTGAAGAAACGAATATAAGGAGGCAGATGGGAAAACAAGACAGCACATAAAATTATCCCAGCTTGCTTCGTCACACTGCCTCACTCCCTTATTAACCAGTGCTTCCGTTTCATGCCCCAATACTCTTATAAGTGCCATTTCGTTTCTGTGCAAATTGTAAATAGCCTTTCGCTCCCTGTTTTATCCCTGCCACCTTTAGAATTTGAAAGACAGTGTTCCAATCAACACAGTCAAAAGCTTAGTGTAAGCCACCAAATGCTATAAACGTAAGTTTGCCTTTCCTTAATCTCTCTTCTACGAGAAGTTGTAGGGACAATTTTGATAGTGTGTTCCTACATTTCTCCAGAATCCAAACTGATAGTCACTGAGGTCAGCTTCTACCAGTTTTTCCATTCTTCTGTGAGGGATTTGTGTTAGTATTTTGCAGTCATGACTTATTAAACTGATAGTTCGGTATTTTTCACACCTGTCAGAATCTGCTTTCTTTGGGATTGGAATTATTATATTTTTCTTAAATTCTGAGGGCTGTCTCATACATCTTGTTCACCAGATGGTAGAGTTTTATAATGGCTGGCTCTCCCTAGGGTATCAGTATCTCTAACAGAATGTTTTCTGCTCCCGTAGCCTTGTTTCCACTTAAGTCTTTCAGTGCTTTGTCAAATTCTTCATGCAGTATCACATCTCCCTTCTCATCTTCCTCTACATCCTCTTCCATTTTCGAAACATTGCCCTCAAGTACATACTCTTTCCACCTTACTGCTTTCCCTTCCTTGCTTAGGACTGGTTTTCCATCTGAGCTATTGATATTTGTACAAATAGTTCTCTTTTCTCCAGAGATCTCTTTAATTTTCCTGTAGGCAGTATCTATCTTACCCCTAGTGATATCTGCTTCTACATCCTTACATTTCTCCTCTAGCTATTCCTACTTAATCATTTTGCAGTTCCAATCAATCTCATTTTTTAGATGTTTTGTTCCCTTTCGCCCATTTCATTTATTGCCTTTTTATATTTTTTCCTTTCATCAATTAAATTCAATGTCTCTTGTGTTACCCAAGTATTTCTACTAGCCCTCATCTTTTTACCTTCTTGTTCCTCTGGTGCCTTCACTACTTCATCTCTCACCGCTATCCATTTTTCTTCTATTGCATTCCTAACCTGTTCTTGTCAATCATTCTGTAACGTTCCCTCTGAGACCCTCTCCAACCTCTGGTTCTTTCAGATTATCCAAGTCCCATCTCCTTAAATGCCTGTCATTTTGCAATTTGTTCAGTTTTAATCTGCAGTTCATAACCAATAAATTGTGGTCAGAGTCCATATCTGGCCATGGAAATGTCTTACAATTTAAATCTGATTCGAAAATTTCTGTCTTACCATCAATGATCAATCTGAAACCTTCCAGTGTCTCCAGGTCTCTTTCACATATAGAACCATCTCTCATGATTTTTAAACCAAGTGTTAGCTATGAATAAATTATGCTCCGTGCAAAATTCTACCAGGCGGCTTCCTCTTCCTTCCTTTCCCCCAGTCCATATTCGCCTACTAGTTTTCTTTCTCTTCCTTTTCCTACTGTCGAATTGCAGTACCCAAGGACTATTAAATTTTCAGTTCCCTTAACCATCTGAATAATTTCTTTTATCGCTTCATAAATTCCCTCAGTCTCTTCGTCATCTGCGGAACTAGTTGGAATATATACTAATACTACTGTGGTGGGTGTGGGATTTGTACCTATCTTGGCTACAATAATGTGTTCACTATGCTGTTCATAGTAGTTTATCCATGTTCCTAATTTTTTACTCATTATTAAACCTACTTCCGCATTACCCCTATTTGATTTTGTATTTATAACCATGTATTCACCTGACCAGAAGTCTGGATCCTCCTGCCACCAAACTTCAATAATTCCCACTATATCTAAATTTGACCTATACATTTCCCTTTTTAAATTCTCTAATCTACCTGCCTGATTAAGGGATCTGACATTCCATGCTCTGATCTGTAGAATGCCAGTTTTTTCTCCCTGATAACAACATCCTTCTGAATAGTCCCCGCCCAGAGATCTGAATGCGGGACTATTTTACCTACAAAATATTTTACCCAAGTGGATGCCATCATCATTTAACCATACAGTGGAGCTGTATGCCTTCAGGTGAAATTATGGTTGTAGTTTGCCCTTGCTTGCAGCTGTTCGCAGAACAAGCACAGCAAGGCCTTTCTGGTTGATGTTACAAGGCCACATCAGTCAACCATTCAGACTGTGCCACTACAACTACTGAAAAGGCTGCTGCTCCCCTTCAGAAACCATGCTTTTGTTTGGCCTCTCAACAGATACCCCTCCATTGTGGTTGCACCTGCGGTACAGCTATCTGTACCACTGAAGCACACAAGCCTCCCCACCAACGGCAATATCCATGGTTCACGGGGGTGGAAAGAACAACTATGAAACTCAATTTTGTTAGTATTCAGATTCGTTGTAGTATGTTTGTTTTGTTTTGTTTTAGGGCGCAAAGACAACTGGGGTCGCATGTGCCCAAGTCAAAACTATAGAGCACAAAGACAGAGAGTAGTTAAAAAACGACTAAATGTCAATCGCAATTGACATAAGAGAAGACAGCTAAAAATGGGGACTTGGAGAAAGGGCTAAAAAAGACACCATATGGAAACGGAGGTCCAAAACTAAAAATTAAATGGCCTTCTTCATAATGCTTTGACAGATAAAAAGTAAAAAGCAATCAACAGCCCGTGCATCATTTGCTAAAATGGCCGATACCTCAGCTGACAAACTCAAGAGAGAATGAAAATGGTTAAAAAATGAGCATTCTGTCAGAAAGTGGCGGACAATTAAAACTTGGGCGCAATGTGTACAAAGTGAGGGGGGAGTGCCGCTTACCAAATGACGATGGCTAAATAGGCAGTGAACAATATGCAACCTAGTTAAAATGACCTCTTCCTGGTGGGAGGGCCGAGAGGAGGTCGTCCGTGCCACTGGGAGAAGCTTAATAATCTTGACCTTATTTCCATGGAGGGAGGTCCAATGGCAATGCCAAAAAGACACCACCTCCTGACAGATGGCAACACAGAGCAGAGACTGTTGGAGGGAATATACGAACTGGTGGGCTGAGGTATGTGGACTGCAGCCTTGGCAACAGCATCAGTAGCCTCATTTCCTGGCAGACCAACATGAGCAGGAATCCACATAAACATCACAGTGGCTCCGTCAAGAGTGAGCAAGTGACAATTTTCCTGGACCCATTGCACTAAGAGATGGACGGTGTACAGCACACATACACTTTGAGGGGCGCTGAAGGAGTCAGAACGGAGGACACAATTGAAAAATCTGTCGCTGGATGTATTCCGTTGCCTGACACAGGGAGAAGAGCTCAGCTGCAAATACTGAGCAGTCTGCTGGAAGCCAATATCGAAAGACGTGGGCACCAATGACAAAGGCACACCTGAGAGCCATCAAAGGTATTATTACAAAGTTCCATACAAAGGTCGTGGAACTGAAGGTGACAGAGCGAGGCAGGAGTAGCGTCCTTAGGAAACGAATCAAGGCCGAGATTAACATGGGCTGCTTCGCAAAGCCAAGGTGGCGAAGGGTTCACACCCACTGGAAAGCTGCAGGTAGTGTGAAGTTAAGCTGCCAGAGCAAGTGCCAAAAGCGGACTTCAGGAGGTAACAGAGAAAAGGGACACAGCCCATACTGGCGATCAAAGAAATCATCGAAAAAGGAGGCATAGGATGGGTGGCCACAGATGGCAGACAAACGGCATGCATACCTGCTGAGGGGAAAGTCACAGCGGTAGTTCAGTAGCTTCAGCATACAGACTATCATCCGAGCAAGTGTAAAAGGCACCTGTGGCCAAATTGATTCCACAATGGTGGATAGTGTTGAGATGGCGTAAGAGGGACGGACATGCAGTCACGTAAACAAAGCACCCACCCTCTAATTTCGAACGGACATGGGATCAACACAAACGAAGGAGGGTGGTTTGATCTGCCTCCCAGGAAGTACCATTGAGGACATATAGGACACTGAGGAACCGTGTACAGTGGGCTGCCAGGTAAGACATGGGAGGACCAAGAGAGTTTCCTATCGAGGATGAGCCCCAGGAATTTCGTAGTTTCAATGAATGGAAGAGCAACAGGCCCAAGATGTAAAGCTGGTTGGAGAAATCAATTGCACCACCAGAATTTCATACAGACAGTTTTGTCAGAGGAAAAACTAAAGCCACTGTCGATGCTCCAGGGGTAAAGATGATCAAGACATCGCTGAAGATGCCGCTCAGTAAGACAGGTCCATGGAGAACTGCAGTAGATGGCAAAATCTTCAACAAAAAGGGAGCCAGAGATGCTCAGTGGGAGACAGGCCATTATAGGGTTAATGGCGATAACAAGTAGGGCGAGGCTCAGCACAGAACCCTGAGGCACACCAGTTTCCTGTATAAAGGTGTCCGACAAGGCAGAACCCACACGTACCTTGATAACTCGGTCTTTTAAAAATTCCTGAAGGAAACAGGGAAGGCAGCCACGAAAGCCACACATGTAAAGAGTACGGAGGATACCAGTTTTCCAGCAGGTGTCATAGGCCCTCTCCATTTCGTAAAACACAGCCACAGTCTTGGATTTCCACAGGAAACCATTAATGACATAGGTGGACAAAGTAAAGAGATGGTCAATTGCAGAACGACTTGCTCGAAATCTACACTGTGCAGTCGTTAGTAAATTGCAAGACTCGAGTCACCATACAAGCCGGGCATGAATCATATGTTCCATCAACTTGCAAACACAGCTGGTGAGAGAGATGGGGCAGTAGGTAGGTTTTTGTCCTTACCGGGCTTAGTTATGGGTATGATGGTGGCTTCACGCCAACATCTGGGAAATGTGCCCTCTGCCCAGATGTGGTTGTACGTAATAAGCAGAAAGTGCTTGCCTGCAAGAGAAAGGTGCTGCAACATCTGAGTGTGGATGGCGTCTGGTCCTGAGGTGGAAGATCGGGATGAACTGAGAGCAAGATCTAGATCCCCCATAGTAAAGGTGGCATCGTAGCATACACGATTCAGAGAAGAGAAGGTTATCGCCCAAGCCTCCTCCGCTCGTTTCCGGTGGAGGAAGGCACGGTGATAGTGGTAAGAGCTCGAAATTTCTGCGAAATGGCGGCCCAATAGGACCCACGATGACATCGTCTGCTGCTGTCAGGCCAGAAATTGGCGACTGGATCTTGGTTCCAGAGAGCCATCGGAGGTTGGCCCACACGAGAGAGAGGAAGGGGTGGAACTGTTAAAAAAAACTAGTGAATGAAATCCAGTTAGCTTTTTTGCTATCCTGAAGAATGTGACGACACTTTGCACACATCTGTTTATAATGAATGCAGTTTGCCATCATAGGATGACAGTTAAAAATGCACGAATTGCATTGTGGCCTGCCTCAGTCCACCAAGGAACTAGGACACAGCATGGTAATGAGGAAGAGTGAGGAGTGGAACATTCTGCAGCAGTAATAATATTGTTTGTGAGATATTCGACCTGGTCATCACAACTGGGGAAATCTTGTTCTTCGAAGGTTACCAAGGAGGAGTAAAGCCACCAGCCAGTCTTAGTAAGCTGCCATTTGGGTACGCCAGCACGTGAGGTAAGAATCAGCAAACAGATAGCACATCGAAAATGGTCACTCGAGTAGGTGTCAGAAAGATCAGACCACTCAAGATGATGGGCCAGCTGGGCAGTGCAGAAGGATAAGTCCAAATGAGAATACGTGTGCGAGGAGTTGGAAAGGAGTATTGGTGCTATAGTGTTAAGGCAGCACAGGATGAGTTGATTACGATGATCAGCCAAGGCAGGTTCTGGGAGAACCCTAAAGGTGATAATGTGCATTAAAGTCACTGAGGAGCGGAAATGGGGGAGGTAGCTGCCCAATAAGCTGAAGGAAGTCTGCCCTGGTGACATTGAATGATGGACCGACATAAATGGTACAGAGGGAAAAAGTCAGGTGCGGTAGGAAAATGCAAACTGCAGCAGCTTGAAGCTAGGTAGTCAGGGAGATGGGTTGACTATGAACATCATCCCATATGAGCAGCATGACACCCCTATGAGATGGAATGCTGACATCAGGGGAAATGACGAAATGGACCAGGAAGAAATGTGGAAGCTCAAAGCGGTCATGAGGACGCAATTTTGTTTTCTGAAGGCAGAGTATAAGGGGGCGCTGCAATTCTAAAAAACAGTGATAAATCCTCTTTGTAGGACCAAATACCATGAATATTCCACTGGAGGAGAGTCATGAAGAGGAAGCAATGAAGATGGTATCACCTCGGTGACTGCCGAGTGACAGCCTGCGAAGACTCACTGCTACAGGGCACAGAAGCAAGAGGATCCTGCTCCATGAGTTGCAGATAAGCATCGGCTTGCTTGTGCTGTCGGTCTGTGGAATCCAATGCAGAGAAATGGTTGGTGGTGCATGCCGACAACACAGACGTTGGCTGGGGTAAGATATCATGTGGCAATACAGTCGAAGAGGATATTCAAGTCGGCAAAGGAGAAGACTGTTTGCCTTTGATGGACTTCTTAGAGCCTCTCCAGTTAGCAGAGGAAGAGTCAGGTATCGTTTGGCTGGAGGGACATAGGAAGTTTTCATAGGAATACACCTTCTGTCCTTTCCGGCCTACCAGTTGTGTAGCTGGTGGCTTCACCCCTTGAGGTGAGAGGGTTGTAGTACAATGCTACCTTTCTAATAACAAAATTTGGCCTACCATTCAAGTTTTCTGACTTTTAGGTTCTTAACATTTACTATAGCTACTGCTGCATCAGTGACATCAGTTTGTTGCCACCTGAACATAGATGTTTCAGGTTTGATGTGCAGTATGAATAACTTCATATTTTGTAGATGTTTATTAAGGTTTATTATAGTTGTCATTCTGTGGTTCTGGGTGTCCTATGTTATCAGAATTAATAAAGAAGTGTCAGGTGTGATACCAACAGTATGACAGGTGATTCTGTTACTATTAGGTAGTTCTGGCTTGATGACTCCCAAAGCAAGCTTGTTTTTGTTCTGTGGTTTCTGGATATACACTGCTAACACAAAAAAGTGAACCACCCAAACGAGAAAAGGAAATGAAACTTCATGGGTTGAATGGGTATGTGATGTTATTGCAGTGATTAAAAAATTGACACACATTAACAAATAACTTGGCAGTACGAGCTCACTTATCAGTATAACATTGCATCCACTCTTTTCTGGAAGCGTGCACAGATTTGGTTGGGAAGGCTGTCATAAACCCACTGCATCGTCTCCTGAGGCAAGACAGTTCACGACCACTGTAACTGGTCCTTGATATCCTTGCTACTGGCACTGGGACAGATTTGATGTCCAAAGCTGTGAACCACTACTGTCACGTGAGGGATAACACAATACCGAAATGGAGAAAGTACAATATTGCCATTGGAGGGGATATCAATTCAAGTTTTGATGTCTTGAAGGACAGAAAAACTGTGACAGAGCTCCAAAATGTGCTTCGACAATTTAACCTGTACTATTTAACTGCAAACCTACCAGAGGATAATCCTGTCTAGACAATATATTTACAAATATTAAGAGAACTTGTATATCCACTGATGTAATTAGTTTCCCTTACTCAGACCATGATATAGTATATCTTATTATTAATAATGTAACTTCAGACTGCGCCAAACAAGAATCTAAAATTGTGATTACTAGACCAGTGAGCAGAGAGAGGATGAATAGGTTTAGACATGCCCTCACATATTTCAGTTGGGGCACACATTTTATTGCCCGCATCTCGTGGTCGTGCGGTAGCGTTCTCGCTTCCCACGCCCGGGTTCCCGGGTTCGATTCCCGGCGGGGTCAGGGATTTTCTCTGCCTCGTGATGGCTGGGTGTTGTGTGCTGTCCTTAGGTTAGTTAGGTTTAAGTAGTTCTAAGTTCTAGGGGACTTATGACCACAGCAGTTGAGTCCCATAGTGCTCAGAGCCATTTTTGAACACATTTTATTAGGCTTCAACACTGTGCAGCTGATGTTGCTTTCATGAAGTTTTTCTCCATATTTTTAAATATATTTGAAAATAACATCCCTCTGAAAAAATGTACAGTGAATATTAGTAGCAATTACAAGAAAAGGAAAACAAAGGAATGGTATACTCCACAGTTATGGTAAATAAAAAATACTGTTATGCTGTATTCTAGTCTGTACAAAACCAGTAAATCAAAGCTGTATAAAGAACTGTATGCTAAAGCTAAATACAAGTATAGGAAGGCAATAAATGAAGCAAAGAAACTGCATAACATAGTAAACATTGAAAAATCTGACAATAAATGCAGAAAGGCCTGGAATGTATTAAAACTCCATTGCTCGCTCTAAACACAAAGAGGAAATCGCCATTACCCCAAAAGAATTTAATAAATATTGCATTCAGTCCACTGAAGAAATTAGTAGCTCAATAAACAAACTCCCTGAAATTGCACTTAGTATTATGGACAGCTGCTTTGAAAAGCTTACCCCAAGCACCTTCAATTTCACAGAAGTGAGCCCAAATAATATCCTAAAAATAGTGAAAAATTTCATACTTTCAGTTAGTGTTGATTACTATGATATGTCGTGTAATTTGTTGAAAGATGTTATTGATTGTGTGATTTATCCCTTAACTTTTTGTATTAACAAATGCCTCGTTGAAAGTAAGTTCCCCGAAATACTAAAAATTTCTAGAGCTGTGCCCATACATAAAAAAGGGGGAAAGAACTGTCCCGCTAGTTACAGACCTATATCCATAACCCCAGGTTTTTCAAAAATTTTAGAAACAATTATGTATGAGCAAGTTAGTGTCTACTTGGGTAAACTAAATATAATTAGTAATAAACAGTTTGGATTTAGGAAAGGTAAATCCACAATGGATGCAATGGACTCCCTCGTAAAATTAGTACTAGATGTGTTCGAGGCTAGGGACTACACCCAGGCTACATTTTGTGACCTGAGCAGAGCCTTTGACTGTGTAGAGCATGACACTGTGCTGAATAAGCTAGTTTACTATGATTTTGATGACAACAGTATAAGTATGTTCAGGTCTTTTCTAGAGAACCATCAACAAGTTTTGTGCATTGGTAGGGAGAAATCAAATTTGGTTAATGTTACGTACAGAGTGCCTCAAGGGTTGGTGCTTGGACCTTTACTGATTATACTAATGATTAATGACCTGCCCTTGTTCATAAATTCTCACACAATATTGTATGCTGATGACACAACTTTTATACATAAAAACTCTGATCTAAGTACACTGAAAACACTGACCGAAAATACCCTTGCTCAGTCCTCATTATATGGTTCAAAGCTAATGGCTTCTTACTAAATGAAAACGAAACCCAGACACGTTACTTTAGCCTCAAAGGGATTCCTAACTACCAAGAACTAGAAACTGTCAAATTTTTAGGTGTTACTATTGACAATAAATTGACATGGGAACCACACATTAAAAATATATTGGCTAGGCTTTCAAGAGTTATTTATCTAATTAGAAATTTAAAAAGACATGTTCCCAATGACTATGTGAGATCAGTATATTTTGCCTTCTTCCAAAGCATCATCTCTTATGGAATCTTACTGTGGGGTAGTAGCTGTCATGTAAATGACATTTTACTTTTACAGAAGAAAGTAATAAGAATAATAACGGATTCTGATAAAACAGAACATTGTAAACCTCTGTTTATTGAACTGCAGTGTCTTACCGTAGTAAACTTATTCATCCACAATGTTTCATTGTACATCAGAAACAATGTCTCTAATTTTGTATTGAGAAGTGATATTCATAGCCACAATAACAGAAACGGAACATCTGTAGACGTGCCATATCATAGATTACCAAAATCGCAGAACTCCTACCTAGTTCTTGGACTAAGGATGTTTAATAGAATAAGTGCTGACTTTAAAGAACTGCATGTAAATATTTTTAAAGCTAAATTATACAAGCTACTAGTGAACAATCAGTTTTACGCCATTGATGAATGTTTTGAAGATGAAAATACTGTACTCTAATGTGTACCTATTTTATGTAAACCAATTTACATCACTAAAGTAGTTTATGTAGAAATATATGCTCTTGACTTTGTCTATTGCTGTATCAGCCGAATGACAATAAAATTTTATTATTATTATTATTATTATTATTATTATGTGGATGCAGGATGTTCCTGATGTACTGTTGTGCTGTAAGAGTTGTCCCAGCCACTACCAGCCATATCCTGAAAAGTCATACCCGACAGCTTGTGACGAAGCAAGCTGGGACCTCTTTACTTCCTCTCTTGTTTTGTGATCTGCATCTTTAAATTCATCTTTGTCTGATTACCATTAATATACATGAGTATAATATGGATATGTGATTTATTCATCACCTTACGTACAATTTTCAAATCATTTGATTCGATTTGATTTGATTTACAGGAGACATGTCAAGGTTTACAAAAGAAACTTTTTTCTCTTTTTTAAGAGAAGTACAAAAGTTTACATTATATTTTACATGTCTAAGTTACAAGTACATAAAATAATACATGTAATACAATCCCTGTGTTCAGACTGTGAAGCTGTCCTCAATGAATTCATCGACAATAACAACACTTTTCCACCAGAAGAGTAAAGAGCAATCTTTTCAGTGCACCACGCTCCAACTTAAATATATTACTGCCTTTCATTTTATTGAAAATTTTTAACCCCATATACTCTGGCATTTGGGCCTAAAGTTTTAAACAATGTGTTGGAAATTTTAAGTTATCTCTGTGGTGAGTGCTGTAATTGTGGTCAAACCGGAAAGTGTCTAGCGTATGTTGATTTTTATATAGGAACACCACAGACCTCATATATGCAAAGTGAGGGGATAGACAGTACTTGTAAATTTTTTAACAGTGGTCGACAGGATTCCCATTTTTTTGTAACACACATTTCTAATTACTCTTCTTTTGCAATACTAGGAGCCTAGTGACATTTGCTGAATTTCCCCAGAAGATTATGCCATAATGAATAACTGACTCAAAGTAGGATTTTCTTTCAGTAACTAGTTCCGAATTTTCTTGTTTCAATGCTAAAATTTCCGCCTTCAGAACTTCGATGTCACTTTGAAGCAATTTGATAATTTCTTCTTTTGAGTTCACAGTACTTACGAGTTCAGCAGTCTCAATATGTAAACAATGTGGACACAACCATGGAAACTCGTCTTTTATGTGTTTTAAATTCATAAAAGAGAAAGGTTGCCCCTCAGCCTTAAGAAATATAGCAACAGGTCTAATTCGGTGCTTAGTTGGTTGCAGGTAATTAATTTCCTAATATAGTTTGACCATTCCTAATTAATACCTTTGTTATAGGGTGAAATCAGCAATTGTTTCAGGACTTCGATTCTATTGTTGACTTATAAATAGATATAAATTCTGCACTAATTATAAACATTTGGTAGAAGAACTACTAGGATTCTTAAAGTATTTATTTGGCTCTATTCGAAAACATGTTACCAAACCCAGCCCTTATTTAATTCCAAAATAATTACCAGGTTTGCCAAAGTATTGTTTCTATAACTATATCTGTTAATTTCATTATTTAAACAAATAATTTGGCCTAACCTTTCTGGTAGAAGAAACTGTTAAAAAAGAACCAATTTTTCAATGTATTCAGTTAATTGAATGAGTTATGTTTTAATTGTAATTTCTGTAACTTATATAAACATTGTAAAGTAAACAGAAGAAAAATTCGGAGTAGGTATTAAAATCCATGGAGAAGAAATAAAAAAGTTTAGGTTCGCAGATGACATTGTAATTCTGTCAGAGACAGCAAAGGACTTGGAAGAGCAGTTGAACGGAATGGACAGTGTCTTGAAAGGAGGGTATAAGATGAACATAAACAAAAGCAAAACGAGGATCATGGAATGTAGACGAATTAAGTCGGGTGATGCTGAGGGAATTAGATTAGGAAATTAGACACTTAAAGTGGAAAAGGAGTTTTGCTATTTGGGGAGCAAAATAACTGATGATGGTCGAAGTAGAGAGGATATAAAATGTAGACTGGCAATGGCAAGGAAAGCGTTTCTGAAGAAGAGAAATTTGTTAACATTGAGTATAGATTTAAGTGCAGGAAGTCATTTCTGAAAGTATTTGTATGGAGTGTAGCCATGTATGGAAGTGAAACGTGGATGATAAATAGTTTGGACAAGAAGAGAATAGAAGCTTTCGAAATGTGGTGCTACAGAAGAATGCTGAAGATTAGATGGGTAAATCACATAAATAATGAGGAGGTATTGAATAGGATTGGGGAGAAGAGAAGTTTGTGGCACAACTTGACAAGATGAAGGGACTAGTTGGTAGGACATGTTCTGAGGCATCAAGGGATCACAAATTTAGCATTGGAGGGCAGCGTGGAGGGTAAGAATCGTAGAGGGAGACCGAGAGATGAATACACTAAGCAGATTCAGAAGGATGTAGGTTGTAGTAAGTACTGGGAGATGAAGAAGCTTGCACAGGATAGAGTAGCATGGAGAGCTGCATCAAACCAGTCTCAGGACTGAAGACAACAACAACAACATATAAACATCGAACAATGTACAGTTTCAGTGTCTATTATTGTGAGGATATATAAAGGCCCAATGTTTGGTCACAAGACAGTCAGTCTACGGCCGATTTTCAAAGGGGAAGTCTGTATCAGTTAGAATAACAATAATGCTGAGGAATGAGTGTAACACCAATAGGTCATGTGTTTAAACAATGGCAGTGACTGTATTATTCTGAAAAAACTGTGAACTGTGTGGTTAGGTTTATACTGCTCATAGATGTCCAACAGCAAACTATTGGAGCAGTATGCTGATGTTTGCCAGCAAGCCATTAATGACGCTTATTTAAATTTATGAATAGTGGACTGGCCATGTTGTTGCTGTGGTCTTCAATCCTGAGACTGGTTTGATGCAGCTCTCCATACTACTCTATCCTGTGCAAGCTTCATCATCTCCCAGTACCTACTGCAACCTACATCCTTCTGAATCTGCTTAGTGTATTCATCTCTTAGTCACCCTCTACAATTTTTACCCTCCATGCTGCCCTCCAATACTAAATTGGTGATCCCTTGATGCCTCAGAACATGTCCTACCAACCGACCCCTTCTTCTAGTCAAGTTGTGCCACAAACTCCTCTTTCCCCCAATTCTATTCAATACCTCCTCATTAGTTATGTGGTCTACCCATCTAATCTTCAGCATTCTTCTGTAGCACCACATTTCTAAAGCTTCTACTCTCTTGTTGTCTAAACTATGTATCGTCCATGTTTCACTTCCATACATGGCTACACTCCATACAAATACTTTCAGAAATGACTTCCTGACACTTAAATCTATATTCGATGTTAACAAATTTCTCTTGCCTTAGCCTGTCTACATTTTATATCCTCTCTACTTCGACCATCATCAGTTATTTTGCTCCCCAAATAGCAAAACTCCTTTACTAATTTAAGTGTCTCATTACCTAATCTAATTCCCTCAGCATCACCCCACTTAATTCGACTACAATCCATTATCCTCATTTTGCTTTTGTTGATGTTCATCTTATATCCTCCTTTCAAGACACTGTACATTCCGTTCAACTGCTCTTCCAAGTCCTTTGCCGTCTCTGACAGAATTACAATGTCATCGGCAAACCTCAAAGTTTTTATTTCTTCTCCATGGATTTTAATACCTACCCCGAATTTTTTGTTTTGTTTCCTTTACTGCTCGCTCAATATACAGGTCAACAAATGCTAGATTGTATGTTTGCCTTTTCTTAATCTATCTTCTAAGGTAAGTCGTAGTGTCAGTATTGTCTCACGTGTTCCAATATTTCTACAGAATCCAAACTGATCTTCCCCGAGGTCGGCTTCTACCAGTTTTTCCATTCGTCTGTAAATAATTTGCATTAGTATTCATCTACATCCTCTTCCATTTCCATAATATTGTCCTCAAGTACATCGCCCTTGTATAGACCCTCTACATACTCCTTCCACCTTTCCGCTTTCCCTTCTTTGCTTAGAACTCGGTTTCCATCTGAATTCTAGACATTCTTACAAGTGGTTCTCTTTTCTCCAAAGGTTGCACTGATCATATATCTCTGTAATACAGGGGGGTTGTGAACACTGAGACTAATGAACCATGAAACACAACTGTTGGCTACATCATTTATAATAGTCAGTGTTGAACTCCCCCCCCCCCCCCCCGCCCCCCCCCCCCCCCCCCCGTTTTTCAGCCAGCATAAAAATGCAGTATGTCAACACTGAGGACTATCATTGAAGAACAATAAAAGCAGGCGAACATCACAGGCTCCACATACCATGACACCATATTGCTGTGCCTCACCAACACACTAGAAGGATGGGGCCCCTCTCCAAGTCAACACTGTATTCCATGATGATTGCCATCCAGGGTAGTACAGAACCACGATTCATCACTGAATACATTGCGATGCCATTCATCGGCTGTCCATGCTTCCCAGTCAGAATCACCACTCCAAATACAGCCATTTGTGTTGGGTTAATGGCAGCCTACGCATGAGGTGGTAATTTCGTAGTCCAGTTGTTAGTTGTCTCTGACACAGAATTTGCAGCAAGTCTAGTACTTGTTCTCAGATGGCTGGCACAAATGTGAAGGGGTTACCATGTGATTGGTCACACAGACTCCTCCCTCGCCAGCCGGTCTGGCCGAGCGGTTCTAGGCACTTCAGTCTAGAACCGCGCGACCACTGCAGTCGCAGGTTCGAATCCTGCCTCGGGCATGGATGTGTGTGAATAGTGTAGTGTATAGTGATGTCCTTAGGTTGGTTAGGTTTAAGTAGTTCTAAGTTCTAAGGGACTGATGACCTCAGATGTTATGTCCCATAGTGCTCAGAGCCATATGAACCATTTGAACTCCTCCCTTGTGATGGTGAGATGTAATCAACCAGAGCCTAGAAGAAAATATGCAACCCTCACACTCCTGCACAGTTCAATATGAACCAGTGTCACATTTGAATGCCCCTCAAATCTGGATATTGCACTATTCAATCATCTGGCCAAATGAGGATCCACTATGAAGCCCCCTTCAAAGTCTTTAATCTACTAATAACACAGTCTCATATAACTGCAATATCTCCATGTCCTTGACAGTGGCCAGGCAACATCTGATGCTGTTCAAACTCCTTATACACTCTACCAGGCCTGGTAACAACACTAAACATAAACAATGTACGCTCAGTTGGTGGTTTCTTCCAAGTCCCCAAACCTTCCCCATACAGTGTAGGTATCGTTTGCCATTCATTTCTGTTTTACGATTTCAAGTTTAAGTGTTTTGTTGTTGTAGTCCTTATGTCAGTAGTAATACCCAGAATATTTTAATTTTGTTTGGCAAGTAGGATATTAGTCTATCTGGTACTTCTGTCAGGGGCATGGTATACAGACACTACAATTAGTTTGGAGCTTGATAACAACATAGCAGCTGCCTCAAATACACTTTCAATGCAGAATTACTAATGTCAAGATTAATACATTTTGTTGAAAGATTGTTGCTGCTCGTGTATTGAGTTACCTTCATAACTGTTCCAACTTCTACAGAAACTTGATAGTAAGCAACAGTCAGAGGGCTCATACATATGTACCAGGTGTACCGGTATGAAATGAGTGTTTTTTTGTGAAAATGAAACACTAATTTTGAATTGAAAAGTAAAAACCTTTTATTCAAAGTACTGACCATTGCTTTCTATACACTTTGACCACCTTTCTGGCAATTTGTGGACACCACACCAACAGAAATGTTCATCTTTTGAAGCAAACCAATCACAACCAATTTTCGACTTCTTTGTAGGAATCGAAGTGTTCCTTAGCCAATGCGTGTCCCATTGATGAAAACAAATGATAGTTGGAAGGGGCCAAGTCTGGTGAATACGGCGAGTGGGGTAGCAGCTCCCAGCCAAGTGTTTTGATTGTATCCTGAATCAGTTTTGCTTTGTGTGCAGGTGCAGTGTCGTGTAAAAAAATTACTTTGCCATTTCTTCTGGCCCATTCTGGTCTTTTTTCAATCAATGCATAGTGCAAATTGATCATTTGTTGTCTGTAGTGATTAGTATTCACAGTTTCACCGGGTTTTAGAAGCTCATGATACACCACACCTATCTGATCCCACCAAACACAGAGCATTGTCTTCTTGCCGAATCGATCTGGTTTTGAAGTCGATGTTGATGGTTGTCCCGGATTAACCCATGATTTTTCCCATTTAGGATTCTTAAAATAAATCCATTTTTCATCGCCAGTAACAATTCGATGCAAAATTGATTTTCTTTCATGTCTTTGAAGCAAAATTTGACAAATGGTTTTTCCGTTTTCCATCTCTTTCACTCAATTCATGTGGCACCAATTTTCCACACTTTTGGATCTTTCCCATAGCTTTCAAACGGTCAGAAACCATTTGTTGTGCAACATTTAGCATGGCTGTCATTTGCTTCTGACTCAAAGTATCATCTTCATCCAATATTGCTTGCAATTTGGCGTCTTCAAACTTCTTACATCAAAGTCATTATTTCTGAACCGTTGAAACGATCTTTTGCATGTTGCTTCTGATGGAGCATGATCACCATATGCCTCGACAAGCATTCGATGCGACTCTGCAGCACTTTTTTTCAAATGAAAACAAAAAATTAATGCTTTCCACAAATCATCTTTTTCTGGTACATTGTTAACATGATGAAAACATATGATGATGTTTGTTCCATGACTTGATGTATACTAAATATCTTTGACAGATGTCATACCAACCAAACAAATGTTCCCTATCGACACATTTGTATCTTAACGCTCATTTCATACCGGTACACCTGGTAGCTGAATCTCATTTAACTAATGCTCATTACTATGCAGAACAGGATTTTTGGTTTTGTCTACTAGCACAGTAAGATCATCTACCTTCTTTTTTAAACATCTGATGTCAACATTCAAAAGTAACAGAGAATCATGACAAGATATGGAGAGGTCTGTCATGTTTGAATACAGTCCACACTTAGCTTAGAAAGGTTTTGTGATGGGACCTTTGATCTCAACCTAACATTACTTTATGTGGACTTAGTATGTGAGGAATTGTTTATTATTACACCAAGCACTTTTCTGGTCCATTTAATTACAACACTTGGTGAGTACGAAATCCAATACCAATGTCCTTTACGTTTATACCACCAATGTTTTTGAAGTGTTGTTGTTTTTTTTTTTTTTTTTTTCTTTTTTTTTTTTTTTTTTTTTTTTTTCCCCCCCCCCCCCCCCCCCAAACCGTTGGTTTGCTGGACCTATTTTGTTGGGGGATTGGGTTGTTTTGGGGAAGGAGACCAGACAGCGTGGTCATCAGTCTCATCGGATTAGGGAAGGTTGGGGAAGGAAGTCGGCCGTGCCCTTTCAAAGGAATCATCCCGGCATTTGCCTGGAGCGATTTAGGGAAATCACAGAAAACCTAAATCAGGATGGCCGGACGCAGGATTGAACCATCGTCCTCCCAAATGCGAGTCCTGCGTCTAACCACTGCGCCACCTCGCTCGGTACCTATTTTGTAATAGACACAGGACCACCATGGCAGATCATAAGGATATGGAATGTTGACTAGGAGGATGTTGATGTGTGACAGCAGAACTAAACATTTCTTCAGTTTCTGACAGACTGTGTTTGTATCGTTTTTATAAACATCATTCAAGTTGCCGAAAAGACCAATGAAATCATTGGAAGACAGCTTACCTGTTACTGACGATTTTGTAAATTTATTAATTTCCACAATTGACACACCAGGCTTGATAAACAGCACTACATGCACAGTAGATGTTTCAATTATATGAGGAGGAGGAGGAGGAGGAGGGTTAGGCTTTAATGTCCCATAAACAAATTGTCCATGAAGAGGTGCTCCAACCATGGTTGTTACCAAGGATAATTACTTTCTTTTGCTCTTACATATACTGAGGGAAAGCAAGGAGAAACACCCAGTTGCTTAGCTGTCTCCTTTCCCTGCCCTCCCCCTTGATGAAAGTGACTTGAGATTCCAACTCCCTGAAACTTGAGAGATTCTAAAACCAACGGAGTAATTAAGTAAGAAATCATCAGAACAGAAAGCTCCTCAAACTAATAAGGCAAATACAACTTGCAGAAATAGCAAGTTTAAAAAGAATCATGATTACTTATGTACAATTAAGGGATAATGCCTACCTGGGTAGCCGAGAGTGTTAAAAGCTTCTGCTTCGAGGACATGTGGAGGTACAGCGGTCCCAGATCAAATGTGCTTCACTAATTAACAGTAGTGGTCGGTGTAGCTGCCCAGCCTGGATGTGGCTTTTAGGCAGCTTTCTAGATCCAGCTAAGTAAATACCAGACTGGTTCCCAAATCGCAGCTCAGATACACAATGCACAAACACTTTGATAAATGTCACATTTGGCGATGTAATTACACTAGACACACGCACAGAACTGGTGCATGAATCCTCTCATGGGGGTGGGGGGTCAGCTGGCAGAAGCTCAAAAATGTCTGGGAGTGGTGATCCCATAGCAGTTACAGCCTATATTTAGGTATGTTTAGTTCTTTGTGAAATTGTGGAAGTACCTTTCCAGTCCAGGCCCAGTATTCACTGTATAAGAGGCACCAAATAGGAAGGTGTTAAGGGATAGTAAATATTTAGTGAATACTAGGGCACAATGGTACATAGGGTTTTGTGCATTCAATGTGACAGTTAGGGAAGCTAGTAGAGTAGATATTATGATTTTGCGCACTGTCCCCTCTGCACAATTTCATTTTCCTAGTAAGTGGTAGATCATGTGGTAATGATGTGAACTGAACATTTTGGGGATGTCAACAATCCAATGTGGCAGATATACTCTGAGGTGACAAAAATCATGGGATAGCGATATGCACATGAACAGACGGTGGTAGTGTTGTGTACACAAGGTACAAAAGGGCAGTGCACTGGCAGAGCTATCATTTGTACTCAGGTAATTCATGTGAAAAGGTTTCCAGCATGATTATGGCCACAAGACGGGAACTAACAGACTTTGAATGCAGAATGTTAGTTGGAGCTAGATGCATAGGGCATTCCATTTTGGAAATTGTTAAGGAATTCAATATTCTCAGATCCACAGTGTCAAGAGTGTGCCAAGAATATCAAATAAAGGGCATTACCTCTCACCACAGACAACACAGTGGCTGACGGTCTTCACTTAACCGAGAGCAGCAGCGTTTGCATAGTTGTCAGTGCTAACAGACAAACAACACTGTATGGTACAACAATGTGGGAAATCTGTTGTTAATGGGCTATGGCAGCAGACGACAGATGTGAGTGCCTTTGCTAACAGCACGACATCGGCTGCAGCATCTCTCCTGGTCTCACGATCCTGTCTGTTGGACCCTAGATGACTGCAGAACCGTGGCCTGGTCAGATGAGGTCCAATTTCATTTGGTATGAGCTGATAGTAGGTTTCGAGTGTGGCCCAGATCCCATGAAACCTTGGACCCAAGTTGTCAGCAAGGCACAGAGCAAGCTTGTGGTGGCTGCATAACCGTGTGGGCTGTGTTTACATGGAATGGACAGGGTCCTCTGGTCCAACTGAACTGATCGTTGACTGGAAATGATTATATTTGACTACTTGGAGACCATTTGCAGCCATTCATGGACTTATTGTTCACAAACATGCCACCAGGCCACAATTGTTTAAAATTGATTTGAAGAACATTCTGGACAATTCAAGCGAATAATTCGGCCACCCACATCACCCGAGATGAATCTCATCTAACATTTGTGGGGCGTAATCAGGAAGTCAGTTATTGCACAAAATCCTGCACCAGGAACACTCTATCAGCTATGAATGGCTGCAGACGCATCATGGCTCAGTATTCCTGCAGGGCTTCCAACAACTTGTTGAGTCCTTAACACATTGTGTTCATAGTATGTGTTGCTGCACTACGCTGAGCAAAATGCGGTCCGAGATGATATTAGGAGGTATTCCATGACTTTTGTCACCTCATCGTATTACCAATTAAGACCAAGATCAGGCCACTACCATCTGCCAAATGATCCTCATCTGTTGAGAAGATTCAACAGCATTCACTCATTCATGTATCCTGCCAGTAAGGTTCTACTTTGGACTTGTTTTATAACAGATGTTGAATATCACATTGAGAGAAAGCATCAGAAATAATCTGAAACCCAACATAACGTATAATGAAGTAGTCATCAACAGGAAAATAACGTGTTGGCACCAACATGAAAAGCAGTAGACACCTAGCAGTCCTCCTCGGCTTTTGCAGTTTTTCTATGGAGTCAGCATTTTTAAATGTAGCTGAGAAAATATTAATGGCAGTGGGTGGTCAGATGCCCTTCCTGTCACCACCACTCCCGTGGGGATGGAATCTGTGTAACCCAACTGTCTGTTTCTAGGGTGAATGTCATGTTAAGTGTGAGAACATTTTCTAAATATTTGTTTAGTATGCAACTGAAGCAGAATGTGGGTATCAGATTAATATCTACCTAGTTGGGTGTGGGGAAACTACCTAAAAACACATCGAGAGTGGCCAGCCGACCAGCTCTCATCATTAATTCATGAAGTGGATTCAATTCAGGGCTGTCTCACCTCTCCAAATTCCAGAAATGGAACATTAATGCAGGAGGCTATCCAGGTGGGTCAGTCATCTAGCTCTTCAACTAGAAGATAACCTCTTTACAATTAAATGGCCTGGAAGGAAGAAGAAACTCAGGTAGACAGAAAATGATAATTCAAGATTGACAGAAAATGATAATTTCACCTATTAACAATGATGCTAGCCAAAATTTAGCAGGTAGAAGTAGGAAGCAGAAATACATTGTAACAACAGTCCCTTTTTACAATGAGCGTAACTACTCATTCTGTAGCTGTCGTTGATTTTCAAAATTCAGGTCCAGGTAACATAATTTGTAAACAATTTTGGTAATAATACAGGTTTTTAATTTCCTGTTTGATGTGAGGAATTTTCAGTGTCTTGTCTACAGAAAACTTCACAAAGCATCTGGATACAGAAGTCCACTCTGAACCATGGACAAATAGGCAAATTCTTATTTTTGTTTTGGGCTATAGTTATGAGTCACAGTTTGTCTGAAACCAATTTTGTTATTACTCGGTACAACACTACTACAAAGTAATGAAATAGGAAGATGTATAACAATTACAAAATTGTTTAACAGACCTCTACAAGATGTGTGATGTATACTTTGATACAATTTACTTATTGCTTGCTTTTTAATACTGCAAACAGAAATGAAAATACAAATTATTGTAACCAGTTCTTCGCACTACCCATTTCAGAGAATTATAATTCAATTATTAGGTCAATTTATTAAAATAAAAAGGTATAGACTATGTGCAACATTCTTTGCCAAAGTACTAAAATGCCTTCACTATACTCTGAGTCTGTAGACGAACAGGAATGGAGAGATGCTACTGCATTTTGTACTGTACAAAAGACATTATCAGGGACTGTGTTTGGAATAAAGGAACATTGGCAGTTGTGGACTTACCTTATTCATATTTATTTTTATTTCTCAACCATCAATCATGCACATGATATGGGTTTAGTCATGTGTCCATATGCAAAAGTAAATATATTCAGAAAACTACATATGTGACAAATTTACATAATACATAACACAATAATCAATATTAACTTGCTGACCATCACAATGATGACGCCATGTGGCAATTTATGTGTGTGGAACTTTTATTGTCGATTCCATTCCTTTGTAGCACATGTGTTTTTAGGAATCTTCTTGAAAGTCACTATTAGTGAAGTGTTATGAGTTTCATAACAACATTTTTACTGAGAAATTACTACGAATTACTATTATTAATACATCACAATCAACTGATCACTCTCACTCTTGACTTATCCTCACATTGCACTTGCTACAACTAGGACACTTTACTTATTCATTCTTCAGTCTTAAGATTTCTGCTTCTGAGTGTAAACTAGCTTCCTATTCGGCAAATAGTCCGTATTTATAACGCTATGTATCAATGGCTCTCTGTACAAGAAAACAGTAGAATATTTGCGACTTTTCTTGAAGAAATGCCAGCCAGAATAACGTATCGAGATCACTAGAATGGCCGTGACTTTTCTCGTAGGTACGTGTTAGCTATCTATGTGCCAGACAGAAATGTATACAATACAATTATGCGGACACGCGTGCTACATAGGAAAGTACAACTATTCGAAACTTGATTCAGTCGAGTCGACTGATGAAAGAAATGAACGAATAGCGTGCAGGCTGACTGGCAGGGGCGGCGCGGGTGACAATGCGGGTGGCCCCGTAAGGGGGAGGGGGAGGGGGGGGGGGGTTCAATACAAGAGGGATTATCCTGAACAAATCAGTTCAGTTGATGGGATATGTAGACAGTATAATTGTGAGGACACCAAAAGCAATGAAATAAGCCTTTACAAGTCTTGTTGAGAGAGCTTCTAGAAATATGAACCAACAGATAAATGAAGTGAAAAGTAAGTATATGTCTGTAACAAAGAAAGATTATCCAAATGAGCCCCCATCCATAGAAATTGGTTCATAAAAGTTTGATGTCATCCATAGTTCCACTTACATTGGACCAGAAGTAAACTGTCAGCACTCGGATCCAAAAATGAATATTGTCCACCAACGAGTACTACCATGGCCTCAGGTAACATCTGAAATCTAAGTTACTGTTCAGGAAAACTTGAGTTATGATGTATAACATTTCAATAAGGCCGGTGCTAACATACAGTGCTGAAACATGGACAGCAACAAAATTTGATGAAAAGCACTGGTCATATTTGAAAGAAAAATTTTGAGACAAATTCTTGGGCCACTGGAAGAAAATGGTGTTTGAGGGGTGAGATTCAACTATGAATTATGTGAACTGAATAATGAAACAGACATGGTCAGGACATTAAGATTGCAAGGCTGGGACAGTCAAATATTGTACTACGAGCAAATGACAGAATGATTAAGAATATATTCAGCACAGTGCCTAAAGGAACTAGGAGAATTAGAAGACTAAAGCTAAGGTTGGAGCAAGGTTTCAGAGAGGACACATGGAAAGTTGGAATTCATAATTGGAGTAGTTCTCGGCACTAAAAAGGGAAGAATGGAATAACCTTCTGCAGAAGGACAAGGCTCACAGAGCTGGTGTGATGATGATGATTGCTACTTCCATGTGTACTGCCTTACAACTGTCCAAAGAGCTTTGCTTTTATTTTCTGACTTGCATGTGAGTCTGATATTCATGGCTTTCTTTGCTGCTGGCAACACCTTCTTATATTCATTTGTCTTTTTGATGGTAATCTGGACGATTTTGATTTATTTTTGGAGAGCTAAATTATGTTTGGGTTTGGGAGGATTTCACAATTCCCCTGGTGACCCACCTACTATATTTTGTAGTTTCAACAGAACATAATGGTTTTGTTAATTTTTTCTTAAATTTTACTTTAAACAGTGGTGAAACTTCACAGTACTTAGCCTCTACTTTTCTACAGCGTACACATCCTCCCAGGTCTGGTGATGTGTATGCTTTGCAAAACCATACATTTTTTATTTGGAAAAACCCTTTTGTAAACCTTCCTCCTGAGAGATTTTTCTGTACTTCAATTAAGATTAACAACTTGGCAGAAATGGTCAGAAAGCATTAGATCTTTTACAGTTATGTTAAACTTGGTTTTATGTGTCAGTTATTAAGGGATCTAATGTCGATACCATTGTTTCAGTTTTCTTGTCGCACTATTGGCCAGTTGTGGGGCACCAAAGCTATGACAATGTTCAGGAAAGTGTCAATAACTTCACACTTCTGTGTCTACATTCATATTCTCACATAAAGTAACTATCAATTACACACCATATCCAGAGCTTGGGTTAATTTACTTAAGAAGACCAACAAAATTGCCACTAGGTGATCTATACACACGTAGTATGGTAAATTCTTTTTCTGTCCCATTCATTTCATTCTAGAGATTTAATAATGTTTATCTTCACCGTGTACTCATGAAGTCCAAACTAACATTTGGCACACTGGCTGATGGGAGCAGCTGTAAATGGGAAATGCCTTAATGATGGCTCCAATCAGCCATCAAGCCGAATGTCAGTCTGGACCACAGGAACAGAAGTCAGGTCTGAATGTAAACTGTAAATCTTTTTTACATAACCTCTGGAGCCTTCACCTTTTGGGGATATTCTACAAGAGAAATATGGTCTTCCATAACAGGTTAATGCCACACTCACTATTTCTGCTTCCGTGTACCAATGCTTGGTAATGCATACTTTGATATATATGATGAATGGGCTTCTACTTCAAATTGCTGGATTTTATTACTCACTGAATGAATATTTTGGTAGATAATTGTTAGACAGTCAACTTTTCATCACTACTTACCCTGGATTTTTCTTCTTTTCTCCAGTCAGTAAAGAATCTTTTAGGCATACAGGAAGCAATGTCTTTCTTTTCCCTACTGAGTGATGCCTCCATTTTCAGCTGCAGCTGTAGTTTCTTCTGTGTATGCTTCTCATACTATTGGTTCAGTTGCTGCTGTGAATGTTGCCTTTGTTTCTGGTGTAATTATTTCCTTCTTTAAGCCTACTGCACTAACAGCCACATCTGCCATTATAGGTGTAGGTCCTCTTCTGATATTACCAATGTCATTGTTTCATCTGCTGCTGCTTAGCAGTGTCCTCTTGCATTGATGGTATTATATTCCTTTCTCCTATAGATACAATTCTCTCTGCACCAGTAAATACAATTTCCTTTCCTATCATTGTGGATGCTGTCAGTACTTGTTTTGTTGCTGCTTGTCTGTGTTCTCTTCTGGCCATTTTTTACTTTGTGATCTTTCTACCCCTCCTACTGACTGCTGACACAGACTTTTCTGGAGTGAAATCCAGATCACTGGCTGGTAATAAAATTAGGGCTGAAGGTGCTTGCAGCTATATGGTTAGGGACTTTTTAACAGTATTTTCATTGATTACTTTCAGTCAGTGTTTGATTTGTAATAAATAAATAAATAAATTTAGATGTCTTAAAATGTTATTTTCATGACTTTTTTTCCAGAGGTACCAGAATGGCGTACCAGCAGGTATAGTCACAAATCAAGCACTACTTTTAAGATTTCTTCAAAACACTTTTCCTTTCCTATTCCTATGTAGCCCATACTTTGTAAAATGATTCCTCATTGAAGATATAATGCAGATAACACTGCATTTAGAACGGTACTATATACTTTCTTGAACCTCCTACCAGTTGTAATTGTGTTGGTACACGACGTTTCCATTAGATATGTTTTTGAGAGATGCTTACCACAAGGAAATTCACTCATCGGCTCCCCTGTAGCATATGTTCTAGAACTCCTCCAGCATGTACACTTACATTGTGGTAATCGTCATTTGATGCTCTTACCATCATGTAGTTGCATTCTGGACTGAGTTAATTTTTACAGTCCTTCAGTATTTTTTATAATCGAGCTCATGATTTCGTGATTCTCCTTGGTTTCAATCAGGCACCTTTATTTTGCATGTAGGCAACAAGTCCCGCTTTCCATGACTATTAGAAAATATGATTATTTCCCTTTCTTGAATTCTGTTTTTGCATTTTTTCTTATTCATTGATGTATATAAACACTGGTTTTCCCCTTCTGCCTCTTTCATGATACTTTCACCTTGCAACAGAGGCAAAAATTTGTTAAAATTTATGAGTTCATGGCATAAAGAGAAGCATAAAGTACTTCAAGTGACAAACTTTGTCTGGCCTAATAAAACTGTTATTTTTCTCTTAAGAGTTTCTCCTGCTTCCACACTGCACTGCACCATTTCTGAAATGCATTGTTCATGATTGCCATTATACATGGTAATTCAATTTCTGTTACAGGCTTCTTAGTGTTGTCACGGGGACACAGCAGATGAAATTTTGATAAGGAACCCATGGATGTAAAATCAGTATGAAGTTGGGATCACTTTCAAATCTCACACTTCACAGTATGCACACCTGCTGAGAAGGGGGAACTGTTGTCGGTGCCTGCTGCAGTTGTGGCTTCACACAACACCTTTGTCTGACTACAACAATGGCTGCGAGAAATTGCTATGCTCGAAACTAGGAGGGTTGGCTGTGGTGCTTCATGGATATGCTGCGCTCTTGACTTTGAAGAGGACGTCATTCATCACACAGAAGAACATAGCCCACACCCTGTTCTCCTACAGTACTCTGGTCAGAGATCATTGTCTCCGCTCTGTGCCTACCATGAATTGGGAGATTTGGAAGTGATCGGATCCTCAAATTGATTTTACAAACGGAATCACCATTATTTATGGATCCATTAATTAATATGTTGTGTGTACTGCAGTGGGTATCCAATAAATTTCAAGCTGGTGAATAATGTGCTTCTGAGGGGATGGGTTAAAATTAATCATTTGAACCACCTTGTAGACATAGGAGGATTATTTATGCCAATTTCTATTTTAATCTCAAGCTGTCAACTAATATAGCTCATATGCACATACACAGTGCAGTCACATTAATGTGACCACTGCATATGTTCGATGTCAACATGCAAAAACCACTCACAGATGGCAAAGTTAGTAGTGGAATGTATATAAAGTGTTGGGGAGATGTGGAAAATAGTGCAATCATTGTCATAATGCAGCTATTTATCTGACATCCAGAAGGACATGATCACTGGCTTTTGGGTCAAAGATGGAAGCTTTTCCGAACAGCTAAGTTTGTGAATTGTTTGTGTGCCACTGTGGTTGAAGTACACCATTGATGCCAAAATGGCATTATCCAAAATCTGCTGAAGAAATTGTGGTACATCATGGGCCATAGATAACAAGTGTCAATAATGGCTGTGGAGATGTATACAGGCGAGCAGACGTGCAACTATTGAGCAACTAACTGCCCAGATGAACCAATGGGCCATCAACACTGTCTCTTCAATGACTGTTCAGTGATCCTTGCTGTGTAAGTGCCTCTGCAGCAGGTGCCTGGTTTGTGCACTCATGCTGGTTGCAGTTCATCGGATATGGAGACTGGAATTTGCATGCCAATAGCACAACGGGGTGTCAACTGGGTGGCAACAAGTGGCCTTTTCAGACGAAATCATCAGACACATGGCCTTTGGCATGTACATCTGAAAGCAAACACAATGCAATAATCATCTGAAGGATCTGGGCTAGAGGGCAGTCCCTGGGTGATCTCTTCATTCTGGAAGGCACAATGGATCAACACAAGTATGCAGGTACCCCAGGGGACCACGTCCACACTTTCATGGAGTTTGTTTTTCCTCGGCACGATGCCATCTACCAGCAGGACAATGCAATGTGTGACACTCTTCCTGCACATCTCTCAGTAGTCTGTGCTGCAAAAGTTCATTAATTGATAGGTTGTCATATTAATGTGACTGGACAGTACAGCTTTATTGAATTCTTTTGGGTATTACATTACAACTATTAGCCAAAGATACAAGGAATGCGTGTATAATATCGCTTCCTTACTTGAATTAAAATATCTCAAATGATACACAATTAAAGACTTGTGCATCTGATCACTGGACATTAGTTCTTAGAACCAACCATACAATAGATGCTACAACTAACAAAATATACAGAGTGAGCACAAAGTCTTGCCTTGATTATAAAAATTTATAACATAATAACCATTTGACATAATAAGTTACATTTGATGCTGTTACATAGGTTAGTGTTTTTTAAGACCACTTACGTTAGTAAACCTCAACGTGTGCTCCAATGGTAGCTCGGAGAATGTCAAGGCGGTATTCCATTTGCCGCCAGGTGTTTTGTAACATGTGTTCTGTCACAGTACCCACAGCAGCTGGTATCTTTGCCTTCAGTTCATCGACATCAGCAACTGGTGTGACGAAGACTCTGTCCCTGATACAGACCCAGAAAAAAAAAAAAAAAGGTCAAGGGGCGTAATGCCTGGAGAGCGGGATGGCCAGGGTGTTGGACTGTTCCTTCCAATCCACCGATCCAAACATTACATCCCTTGACTTTTTTTTCTGGGGCCATATCAAGGACAGAGTCTTTGTCACACCAGTTGCTGATGTCGACGAACTGAAGGCTAGGATACAAGCTGCTGTGGTTACTGTGACAGAATACATTACAAAACACCTGGCGGGAACTGGAACACCGCCTCAACATTCTCCAAGCTACCAAGGGAGCACACATTGAGGTTTACTTATGTACGTGGTCTTAAAAAAAAAAATAGTAACACTAACCTATGTAACAGCATCAAATGTAAATTATTATGTCAAATGGTTATTCTGTGATAAATTGTTACAATCAGGGCAAGACTTTGTGCTCATCCTGTATTTGCCAAGAACAAATATATACGTGGTGAAAGAGCAGACACAAAATACATTTAAATTTCATTTATAATTGTAGTTGGTTGCAAAAATATTGATAACATTCCACTGACAAGAAAGTTGATGATCATAAAGCCATTCTGTTCAGAATTGTTAACATGTCCTCTCCCTGTAAAATATATGGTGAGGAAAGGACAAGATGGTTTAATAACGTGTGTTATGAGGAGTCTTGAAGATTAAAAGAATGTGGCATCAGTGTTATAATTGGTATAGAACTGTGGGATCAGATGTGGTAAAGATAATGTTCATAATTGAAAAGAAAAGATTGTCATGTCTTAAAAGAAACAGGATGTAAAAAAGAATGCTGCAATAATACACCTGAAAATATGAGAGTCAGGCTGAAGATTATTAATAGTGAGCATAACAGCAAAAGGGGTTCACCAATCGGATTTGGTGATCTGAATAATAAATATTTCAATATTTTCTGTACTGACAAGGTACGGGAAACAATGAAGAAGATCGACACTCACAACACAGTATCTTACCGCAAGTATTTTTGGAAAATTTGGCAAATTTAGTTAGGTATATTCAGTTTTAGATTGACTGAAGGGCAAGATATTTTTAACTTTGTTGAAAAAGATGAACTTCAGTAGTGATACTTGGGCGCCGAATACAGTAATGTTAAAACATGGATCACTTCGTCTAGGAGAACTAACACGTGTAATGTACACACATGTACTGGTACTGCAGCTCTCAATAATACTGAAGCGTGTGAAAGTTACTCCAGTTCATATGAAAGGATACCTCTCAGGTTGTGACAATTACAGGCCTGTGTCAAATTAAAGCTGTAATGAATAAACAAACTGTAAACTACACTCCCGGAAATTGAAATAAGAACACCGTGAATTCATTGTCCCAGGAAGGGGAAACTTTATTGACACATTCCTGGGCTCAGATACATCACATGATCACACTGACAGAACCACAGGCACATAGACACAGGCAACAGAGCATGCACAATGTCGGCACTAGTACAGTGTATATCCACCTTTCGCAGCAATGCAGGCTGCTATTCTCCCATGGAGACGATCGTAGAGATGCTGGATGTAGTCCTGTGGAACGGCTTGCCATGCCATTTCCACCTGGCGCCTCAGTTGGACCAGCGTTCGTGCTGGACGTGCAGACCGCGTGAGACGACGCTTCATCCAGTCCCAAACATGCTCAATGGGGGACAGATCCGGAGATCTTGCTGGCCAGGGTAGTTGACTTACACCTTCTAGAGCACGTTGGTTGGCACGGGATACATGCGGACGTGCATTGTCCTGTTGGAACAGCAAGTTCCCTTGCCGGTCTAGGAATGGTAGAACGATGGGTTCGATGACGGTTTGGATGTACCGTGCACTATTCAGTGTCCCCTCGACGATCACCAGTGGTCTACGGCCAGTGTAGGAGATCGCTCCCCACACCATGATGCCGGGTGTTGGCCCTGTGTGCCTCGGTCGTATGCAGTCCTGATTGTGGCGCTCACCTGCACGACTCCAAACACGCATACGACCATCATTGGCACCAAGGCAGAAGCGACTCTCATCGCTGAAGACGACACGTCTCCATTCGTCCCTCCATTCACGCCTGTCGCGACGCCACTGGAGGCGGGCTGCACGATGTTGGGGCGTGAGCGGAAGACGGCCTAACGGTGTGCGGGACCGTAGCCCAGCTTCATGGAAACGGTTGCGAATGGTCCTCCCCGATACCCCAGGAGCAACAGTGTCCCTAATTTGCTGGGAAGTGGCGGTGCGGTCCCCTACGGCACTGGGTAGGATCCTACGGTCTTGGCGTGCATCCGTGCGTCGCTGCGGTCCGGTCCCAGGTCGACGGGCACGTGCACCTTCCGCCGACCACTGGCGACAACATCGATGTGCTGTGGAGACCTCACGCCCCACGTGTTGAGCAATTCGGCGGTACGTCCACCCGGCCTCCCGCATGCCCACTATACGCCCTCGCTCAAAGTCCGTCAACTGCACATACGGTTCACGTCCACGCTGTCGCGGCATGCTACCAGTGTTAAAGACTGCGATGGAGCTCCGTATGCCACGGCAAACTGGCTGACACTGACGGCGGCGGTGCACAAATGCTGCGCAGCTAGCGCCATTCGACGGCCAACACCGCGGTTCCTGGTGTGTCCGCTGTGCCGTGCGTGTGATCATTGCTTGTACAGCCCTCTCGCAGTGTCCGGAGCAAGTATGGTGGGTCTGACACACCGGTGTCAATGTGTTCTTTTTTCCATTTCCAGGAGTGTACTTTGAAGAAAACAAGATCTTTAGTGACAGTGTGTTGCATTAAGCAACTATAAAACCAATCATCTACACCTACATCCATACTCTGCAAACCACTGTCAAGTATTTTCCATTGTACCTCTTATCAGGACTTCTTCCTATACCATTCACATATGAAGTATGGAAAGAATGAGTGTTTACATGCCTCTGTGTTCACTGTAATTAATCCAATCGTGTCCTCACAATCCTAATGGGAGCAGTATATACGGGTTGTAATACATTACTAGTGTCAATCATTTAAAGCCAGTTGTTGAAACTTCATTAGTTCAATTCCTTGAGATAATATGCCTCTGTCTTCAAGTTGCTGCCCAGTTCAGTTTCTTCAACATCTGTGTAACACTCTCCCATGGAATAAACAAACCTGTTACAATTTATGCTGTCCTCCTCTGTATACACACAGTATCTCCTGTTAGGCCTATACGATATAGGTTTTACGTATTTCAGCAATATTCTAGGATGGGTGCACAAATGATTCATAAGCAATTCCTTTGTAGGCTGATTGCATTTCAAAGTATTCTACCAATAAACCGATGTCTGCCATGTGCTTTACCAGTGACTGAGCCTATGTGATGGTTTTATGTGACATCTGTACGAAGTGTAATGGCAAGGTATTCGTATGAGTTGACCACTTCAGACTCACTGATTCTTTAGTCATAGGATACTCTTTTTTAAGTGCACAATTTTATATTTTTGAACATTTAAAATAAGCTGCTCATATTTGAACCACTTTGAAATCTTATCAAGATCTGACTGGACATTTGTGCAGCTTTTTTCAGGCATTACTTGTTTACAGATAACTGCATCATCTGTGAAAAGTTGGAGGTTCTGCCAATGAGTCCTCTTTCCAAGATAACATGCTGCAGTCTCCCTACCAAGATATCTTCAAACCAGTGACCAATTTCGATTGATACCCCATAAAATCGTACTTCTGATGATAACCATAGGTGTGGTATTGAACCAAATGCTTTTTGGTAATCAAGGAGTGCTACACCTATCTGACTGCCTCGATCCATGTCTTTTAGGATATCATGTGAAAAAAGTGAAAGCTGGGTTTCACAAGAGCAATGTTTTCGGGGTCCACTGTTTCACAGCAGACTTGCAGATTTGTCAAAAGCTTTTAGACACTCTCTGATATTATTAAATAAACTGAAGTACTATGGCTTCACAGAAAATGCTCTTCAATTAATGAATTCTTAGGTAAGTAGTAGAATGCAGAAAGTTGTTAATGGTAAAGAATCTAAGTACTTGTGAGTGTAACATTCATACCAAGCTGGTATTGAGTTCAGTCTTATTTATTGTTTGTATGGTGAGATGAATACAGATTTTTCTGTCTCAACACCTTACTCCTTTCTGTGTCACACTGATTATTCCTCAATGACTAGTTACCCCCAAATATGATGCCAATAAAAACAGGAAACACAAGTCAACTTTTGGGCATTTTCATCACCTCGTGTTATCTACGACGTGAAAGTTGCAGAGCTTTGATGTTTAAGATGATCTATAACATTTGACTTCCAGTTCAGGTTCTTATAAATATACACAACTAAAAATTTAGAATATTCTGTTTCATTTACTGCTTTACCAAGATGCGTTTCTAATGGTGTGGTCAATTTTACCATGATGCATAATTTTCCACAGTGTGGTCAGACCTTGTGTAGCACTGAACTGCATATATTACATTTTAAAGAATTCCATGACAGCTCATTTACAGATAACAAGTTATTTGTTTTCAAGAAAATATTCCTTACACTTTAAAGTGTTGAAGTTACACCTTAGTGTTTATTATAATACTTGTATCATCACCAAATAAAACTATTTCTGCTTCTTGGGTGAATGATGCAGAGATCATTTATATACAATGGGAAGAAGAGTGGATCAAATACCAATCCCTGTAGTGATTATTCACTGGGTACACTCCCAGTGTTTCTTAGTGCTACAATTTCCACCTTCTTAATTAGATAGAATGAACATCAGTTACCAGTAAGATCTCAAATATGTAATATGTAAGCTTCTCTATCAGAATACTTTACTGCAAATCAAGTGCTTTTGACAAGGAAAAAAAACCAGTAGGCAGTATTTTGTCATTTAACTTTTGCATATTCTGATTTTTTAACTGAAAAATAACATGTTCCATGATAAGATCCTTTTCTTCAACAAATTAAGACTAGTTAATCTTATTTTGAGAGAGGGTGTTATGGTTCTTTCAAGCATAATTATTTTTCCAATATCTTTGAGAATGTCACCTCGGTGGTCTATCTAGTAGAGTGCTAGACTCTGGCTGTGGAGGTCCAGGATTCAACTCAGGATAGAAGCAGGGATTTTTTCCTTGTTCCAGCTCCTTGGGACAGCCCTAGGTCCATTCAGTCTGCTATAAAATAAGTACCACGGTAAAAGACAACCAGGGTGACGCGTCTACCACCCTTCTCCTGCTACTACCATGGTGAAGAAAAGTTCCACTCTACCTGCACTAGCCCTAAGGAGCTTGAACCACAGATTTCACTGCAGCTTTTACCTTCCAGGATGAGGTAAGTTGTGATACTAATCAGTTTACTTTCAAGTACATGGTAAGTTATGTGACTGATCATGTCATATTACCTTGCTAGTAAAAGGATCTGACAATATCACATTTCAGTCTTTCTGGAAATATACCTTGATGGTGGCGGGTTCCATATGAGACTAAATACACTGCATACGTGGAACAGGATATTAGAACTTTAATTGAGATAAAGTCATCTCCATGAGAATTTTTAGTTTTGAGGGAGCATGGAGTAAATGTAAATTTCCTTCTACTGCTTGACCCTTGAACTGTCCATGTCACTACTTTGAGTTACTTCAAGGAAGTGATTGTTAAATATTTGACTATCTGACTGCTGAAATTTATTATTTTGTTATTTTCTTCAGTAAAAAGAATTCCCACATTCCATGGATGATCTGATTTTTCTTTTAACTATTAATCATATAGATTTAATTTTATGACATCAATTATTGATTTAGGACGATACACAGATCTTTTCTGATTTTTTAAATCACTTTCTTCAAGACAACACAATATTTCTTGTAATTTGTATTCACTCCTGCTTCTCTATTTGTCCTAATCATTTCAAATAATTTCCTTTTTATAATTCACAATTTCCTTACGAATGATATTTTTACTGCTTTTTAATCCATGATTTTTTTAAAGTCTTATTAGTAACATCCTTTATGGTTTTCTTGGCAAAGCAGCTGTTAAATATTGACAGAAACCCATCTGTAAATAAATTAAATTTAAATCAGTATAGACTGATACTAGGCACATATAGGAGGTGCTAAGTGACACACACAGTTCAAGGCACTGAAGCTCAACTCGAGTTAGCACCAATCTCAGCTTGAAGGCTACTAGGTGCAGCATCTGGGGGAGGGCAATCTGAAGTGTGAAAGAGGAGAGAAGCAGATAAGAGGAAAGGACTATTCAGGTGCACTGGGAAAAACAAGACGTGTGAGACTGGAGTCAGAGCAGGGAAGGGCACAGCATGGTAGGTGGAAGGTAGTAACTAGCAACAGGCTAGGGGGATTATGGGAATGAATGATATGTTGCAGGAAGAGTGCCCACCTGTGCAATTTAGAAAAGCTGGTGTTAGTGGGAATAACTCAAAAGTCACAGGCTATAAAGAAGTTGTTGAAGTAGAGCGTCTTATATAGCGCAATATGTTCGGTAGCTGGGTGGTTCAGCTATCTCTTTGCCACAGACTGGCAGCGGCCATTCATCCAGGCAGCGTAGGTGGTGGCCATTTATGCAAGCAGCTAAACTATTGGTGGACATACCCTCATAGAATTCAAAACTGTCATTGTAGCTAAGCTGGTATACTGGATGGGTATTTTCACAGGTGGTCCTGCCTTTAATGGATAAGAAATGTCTGTGACAGAGCTGGAGGATGTATAGGACAGGTTCTGGATCTAGGTCTTTTACAGGGATATGAACCATTGGCAAGGTGGTGGAAGCTGATGTGGGACATGAATTGTAAAGGATACTGTGTAGTTTGGATGTGTGCAGAATTCAATTGTGGAAGGAGTGGTGGAGTTTCTCATTTCATGGCATGACAAGAGGTAGTTGAAATTCTAGTGGAGAACGTTATTCAACTGCTCCAGTTCTGGGTGGTACTGAGTCATGAGGGAGGCACTCCTTCGCGTGGGATCACTGGGTATGTGAGGGATGATAGTGGCTGGAGAGAGAACGCACAGAAGATCTCTTTCTGAACAAGGAGTGAACACCTTAATTAGACACTCGGCATATGTGGAAAGGTAATGCTTGTCATTGCAAATGCAACAACCATGGGTGGCTGGGATGTATAGAATTGGCTTTGTAGTGTGGAATGGGTCAAGATGTAAAGGGGTGTGTTGGTGGTGGTTTGTAGGTTTGATGTGTATAGAACAATCAGGGAGGTGCAGGTGGACATAGCAAAAGGTGGCTTGTTGGGCCAAGGTCCAGGATTTTCCACTGTCACATTAAATTCGGGACAGACATCTATCACTTTATACAGATACGGTTTCCTGTAAGGCTGTCTAGGAACTGTCTGTTGACTGCTCTTTAATTATTCTTTTTTCCATGATACCACTTCATTACACTTAAATTCATTATCAAGTATGGGTACTTGTGCATCAGGTCAGAGAGGCCACTAGCTACTGCACAACCAATTATGTCACCTTGAAAAATATTGTCTATTAGTATACTGCTTTTCTCTGTAATTCTGGTGGGAAAATGAACAGAGCACATTTCCAGGTGACACCAGCCTATTGATTCAATGGAAAAATTATCCCATATGTTGTAAAAAATGAAAGAGAAAATTTGTGGTTGCTATGCCAGGAACAGCCTAATACAAAATCCCTAAAACATAAACAAATAACAAAGATACAATAACTGTTCATGCACGTCAGAATAAAAACAGTCTAGAATCAAAAGTGTTACCAAAAGCGTATGCCAAGACCTTGACGTTGGACTACATCGTATTCCTTAATTCAAAGTTCTCAGGAACCACTAAGGGTTTTATGGGTTGAAACAATTAACTATGCTACGATAAATTTTGTAGAAATTCTCTTCACAGCAAAACAGTTTTCAGGAAACAGAAACTGAATACAAGAACTGTGCATTAAAAAAAAAAATTCACACTGAGTCAACATTTTTATTCAAAATAACAAGACCACAGAAAAGACTGCGTGATAACATACACAACAGTAACTGCAAGTAAAATAAGCACCCTTCGTGGGCAAAATTTCACACCATGTTAACTATCTGTATACAATGTATTTCTGAACCTCCGATAAATGTATTTAACGTCATATAAACTACAAACCGGTTGTCACGTAACCTCTTAGTGTCTCGGTCATGCTCCTCTGTAGGTCTTCAGTATGTATCACATATTTGAATAACATATTCAGTTACAGTGTCAAATACTAAAATAATTCCATGTCTTCTGTACGTATCGTGCTTCGTCCGCCATAAAAATTCAAATATAAATCCTTCCCTCTGGTTTTATACTTACGTAAAACGTAGCACACAAATACTGTTTTGCTTCCCTGTTAAAGGCTATATATTGTGAAGATTTTAATGAATAAGTTTTTTTTTTTTTTTTAAATACGAACGGTAAGAACATGATTGTTATTCAACAACAACAAAATTATAACGGATTACCAATCATTCTTTTAGGGAATACATCACGATTGAACCTCTTTATCGTGGACACCTAATCATACTTCACCTGTCTCAAATTTATTTTTTTGTTTTTTGTTCGTAGAGATGGAAAGACAGCTGAGAACCACATGACGAAATGTTTAGATGGCGAGCGTGTATTGCCAGGCTTTTTCTACAAAGCATCCCATTACTAACATTTCACAGCAAATAAGTGATTATACCCAAGACAATAAACTACATGATACTCGTATTTACTAACCGAATACTACTTTCTTAACAGGTCAGTTAACACCAGAATTACTTCAACGGTGCGTAGTGAACAGATTACATGTGATATTGTGATCTGTGGTGATGGATTCGTATCATTGCCCCCTAATGCAATCGTTCCATTCTTCTCTGTATTGCGAAATAATAAGATCTCTTGTGCCATTATTAATCATACGCGTTTCTTAGCAGGTCTGCTTAAAAAAATCCTATGTGATGGATACGACCTACGTCAATAAAAACTTTGCATTTTATGATAAAGGTATCAAGGACTGCAAATGAAATATTAACAGTTATCGCATTACCCAGTATTTGGGAGTGTGAAAGTTACCACTCGTGCAGATTATCCTATAATTTCAGAGTATATTTAATATTAGATGTTTGCAATCACATTTTTTTTAGCTTTCAGGCTTCTAACTTCGGAAATGAGTAAATTAACGAAGACGCCAGACCTACCCTCACTGCCCCCCCCCTCCCCCCCCAATTCTTCTTAGTCACTGATCAGTTGTAACAAACAAATATGTAATACCGTGTTTCAACTTCGCGAACAGATCAATACCGTGTCACTAGTGTTTCCCCTAAGTTCGCATGTAATAGAGGGTACCTTTTCAAATACATATTTGTATATGTCGTAAGTTTTATTCAACTGAACATATGTGCCCACTGATCGTATTGAAAATCCCGTAACGTACACATAGCTCTCATGAACCAGTTCAAGAACGTTTGAATGCCAGTGAAACCGGTACTGTGGTTTATTAGATTAGATTAGATTCAGTTTCATTCCAGAAACCTAAAAATGAGATGATTCTCAAGGGTGTGGAACATGTCAAAGAGCATAAACTAGAACATTTGAATGTAATACTCACTTCCCAGATCATTTGTCAGGAGGCTGTCAAGATATTACATTACAGTGAACTGGATCTGCTAAGATTTACAGGTTTAATACATTGTCAGAATGAAACAGTGTTATGCACTTTAATAAATTTGTTGTACACAAAATACCTAATCTTGACAGTTGGTACCAAGTCCTGTCAAAACTGACATCCTACACACATTTCTACTTAAGAAGGTCGAACAGTCCCTGTTATGGTATTCCATATAGAATAAAAGGAGTTGCCTACCAAAATGCCTTTCAAACTCTCTTTAAACTGTGCTTTATCTGAAACAAAGTTTATAGCTTAGTCTTGTAAATCAATAATAGAATATTACTACAAAGTTCTTTTGAAGTCCGCCAGTGTTAGAGCATTCTTCCATAGCTAGCACCATAAAGACCATTGTACTTACCAAATACTATTGGATTATGTCACAAGGTCACTTGGGATGTTAAACCATTTACATTCTGTAGAATACATAAATGTGATAGAATAAAAGTGCACACAGCACAAATGTGATCATATAAATTTCTTCAAGAGCGGTCTCATGTATATGTTTATGCAGAGACCTATCTTCTTGAAATACTGGATAAATATGTTACCATTGTGTTACCAATTCTATGTCATTCGCCAGCCATGGCTGGACAAACTGCGTCAAAATTATGATAATCCTACACAATTAAATGAATACAATATTGTAACTGAGACTGTGACGCGAAAATGGATTTTATAAGAATTAGATTACAATATACTTGACAATAATTACAAATATAAAATAAAAAAATAGTGTAGTTAAGTAGCGGAGTCCCTGTTGTTGTTGTGACACTGAATTGCAGCTCAGGTAGACACTCTTCTATTACCTGAGAAGAATTCTTCAGTACTGTACAAAAGGTTGCTCTCTTAATTTATATAAAATTTTAATTGTAAATTGCTCCACTGGTGATGACTGAAAATCTTTAGATAGTGCATTAAATAGTTATAGGGCCACCATTGGGAAACTGTTTTGTGTCTTTGTTAATCGACATCTTGGGCTTTCTGATTTATCTTTGTGTGAAGGGGGCAGTTGAATCTATATTGGCTAAAACAGCTAGAACTCCTAATCTATAAAGAACTGATTTACAATACATAATTTTATGGTTGAGATAATGATATTCATTGCTTTCTTTTGCAAGAAAAGCACAGTCTTGCAGCCTGCACAGCTTGCAGCAGCAGCCTATAGCTGATGTGACTGTGGAGCATTGATTAGTAGACTTTTAGTTGGTACTGTTCTGATATTGTACTTTTTAGTTTCCACAAGAGATGCAGGATACATGAAATTTGAAATCTATGTATTTAGTGGGCTCTTGCCAGGTTAACTTATTATTAACAAAAAAAAACAGACATTTAACAGTGCTCCAGTATCACTGAGGTTGCACGTCTCAGCATTAGATATTCATTAATTTTTATTTTGTTCGTGATAAACCAGGCTCTTGCCTTGCTAATTAGGACTTCTGCTTGTTGAACAACACTTTCTCTTTTTGAGAACAAGGTTGTATTGTCCATGAACAACAAGGTATGCTAATCGAAACTTATGTCATTAACGAAAACGCTGGAACAACATAGGCCCTATTAGGGATCCCTGTCGCACACCTTGTTGTAACTTCTTTTCATCTGATTATGCAAGGATCACACTCCTTGCACTGATGCAGTCTGTCATCTGTTATTCAGGTAGGACTGGAGAGTTTGTAGAACAGTTTCTCCAATAACATATGAGTTTAGCCTTCTGAACAGGGCCTTTACATGGCATACAATTGAATGCTTTACCAAGATTACATATTGTCAATGCTATAGACTCTTTGTCTTCAAAACCCTGACTTATATTTGTAACTAAGTCAAGTACTGCTGTTATTGTTGACATGCCCTTCCGAAAGCCATGTTTTGAATCATAAAAGAGGTGATTTCCATCTAAATAATGCAAAAGAGCTGGTCTTTCATTATAGACTCCATCACTTTAGCTGGTGCTGGTAGTACAGTTATGAGGCAGTAGCTTCACATTTTATTTTGCAAACTGGTACCATGACTGCTTTTATGAAGTCTGGAAATTCCCCAGCATAGTTGCATTTATTTTTTACTTTTGTCAGTGGTTGAACAGTTCGACAGATTTCAGACATGCCCTGAGAGTCTTTTTACAACTTTTACTAGATCTTTTGGATAAACATTCTTCCATATGACCATGCCACATTTATTTCAAAATTTCACAGCAGCTGCAGAATCTCTTCTAACGTCAGATATTTCACCTACTCTGCAGTCCAATTTCTTTATAAAATGTTCATTAAATTCATCTGAACTGCAAAGAATTAAAGCACAATGTGGGCTTTAGCTTGCATTCCTTAACAAGATCCCACACTGATTTGTGAGAGTCACGAGCTGCTTCAATAAGTATAGCATTGCTTTCCTCCTTTGGTTTTTATACTTCTCTTTATGTAGGTCCTTTTGACCTAATCCCAGTCTCTTTAGCAGCTTTGTCCTTATCATTTAGTATTTGGGCAAAGCATTTTATTTCAGTTAGTCTGAGGGAATACTACCTTTTCACTTTGACAGTTTTCTATAGGCATTTTGATATATTTGGTGCCAATCTATGGAAGACACTAGTTTTAAAAGCATCTAAACTTTTCTTTGTAGGAACCCTGTTTATGAATGCATGATTTGAATGCCTGTTGAAACTATCTCGAGTACTCACTGACTTTGTCCATAGCTTCATGATTACTACACTGTGGCCACAACTATTTAGTTTTGTGACACCTGACTCAAGATAAACTTCTCTTCTTGTTCGTAGATAATTTGCCACTAATAGTCCATATACTGTCAACTAGTACAATAACTATTATGTTCTACTTGTATATCAAATGACAAATGTAAGAAATAGAAGCTCTGCAGCAAATAATGCTTCAGAATACAACCAGATAGCAAGTAGCAGCATGTGTGGGCGCAATAAGAAAATAACTAAATTGTGTTCCTACATATATTTATTCATAATAAGATCATTGCAGATGCTAAGCAATCATAGTTTCTAAAAATCACTTTTGGAAAATGCAAAGATTTATCCTGTAAAGGCATTCCGTACATTTCCTGCATCATTGTGGACTTTAAGAAACTGCTTCATCTCAGATGACCTCTGCTTGGAGCATTTTATATCTTAGAAGAAAAGCAAAATCAAGACAGGAACACATTATTTCTGTTAGGCGTGCAAATGCCAAGGTCTCATTTTTTCCTCTCTTATGGCATACCTTCTACAACTACATTTACACCTATTTTGTACTCTCCAAACCATTGTGAAGTGCATAGAGGACATGTGCCAGTTATTAGGGTTTCTCCTCGATCCATTCACATAGGGAGTGCAAGAAGAATGATTGTTTGAATGCCTCTACTGTAATTATTCTAATCTTGTCATCATGATCTCTATGTGAGCAATACATTGGGGAGTTGTAGTATATTACAAGAGTCATTATTTAAAGCCAGTTCTTGAAACAGTAGACTTTCTCAGGATAGTTTACATCTATCTTCAAGGGCCTGCCAATTCAATTTCTCCAGCATCGTTGTAACACTCTCCCATGGGTCAAATAAACCTGTAACCATTCATGTTGTCCTTCTCTGTATACATTAAGTATCTCCTGCTAGTCATATATGGTATGTGCCCCATACACTTGAGCAGTATTCTAGAATGGGTTGCATGAGTGATTTGTAAACAATCTCCTTTGTAGACTGATTGCATTTTCCCAGTATTCTATCAACAAAATAAAAGTCTACTATCTGTTTTACCCGTGACTGAGCATATCTGATCATGCCATTTCATAGCCCTAAAAAGTGTTACGCCCAGGTATTTGCACGAGGTGGTCAATTCCTTTTGTGACTCACTTATATTATAGTAATAGGATACTACTTTTTTTTCATTTTGTGAAGTGCACAATTTTACATTTCTGAACATTTAACGCAAGTTTCTAATCTTTATGCCTCTTTGAAATCATATCACTATCTGATTGAATATTTATGCAGCTTCTTTGAGACAGTACTTCATTATAGATAACTTCAACATCTGCAAAAAATCTGAGATTGCTATTGATATTCTCCACAAGGTCATTAATATACAACATGGACAGCAGGGGTCCCAACACACTTCCCTCGGGCACACCAAAGTTACTTCTGCATCTGTCGATGATTCTCCATCCAAGATAACATGGTGCATCCTCCCTACCAAAAAGTCCTCAATCCGGTCACAAATTTCACTTGATACCCCATATGATCAGGCTTTTGACAAGAAGTGTAGGTGTTGTAGTGAGTCAAATGCTTTTCAGAAACTGAGAAATAATATGTCTATCTGACTGCCTTGATCCAAAGATTCCAGTGCGTCATGTGAAAAGAGTTGGGTTTCACATGATTGATGTTTTTGGAATTGATGCTGGTTGGCATGGAAGAGGTCATTCTGTTCAAGATACCTCATTGTGTTTGAGCTCAGAGTACAGTATAAGAGTCTACAACAAACTGACGTCAAGGATATTGGACAGTAATTTTGTACTTGCCGATATTGCCTACTTCTCAAAATCTAAAGTAGCTTTGGGCTAAGAAGAACCCTTCTTTTATAATGTAAACAGGTTGTATTAACCCTAATACAAGCTTTCTTTCGTGTGCTTGTTTTTTTCAGACAGATGAATTGGTTTCTGTAACAAGAGTACCAGATGGATTCCACTAAAAAAGAGAGCAACAGTGTTAAAAGAATATGGTTTCTTGTACCCGTTGCTGTTTTAGCAACAGGCTGGCTGTATTTCTTGACAACTATTGCCCCAAAACTCAATAATGGAAACAAGGTAAGCTGATCAGAACTATAACCTGTTTGAGAAGGAATGTCATTTGGCTGCATTTCTTGATTGATGATGCCCCAAAACTTGAAAATGAAAACAAGGTAATCTAATCAGAACTGCAGCCTGTGATAGAAGAAACAACTTGTATGATTGATTTTTTTAGTTATCTGTGACTTTTAAAATTTCATAAATATTTCTTTGGGACTCAGTGGTAAAGTGTCAGACTAAAGTTCCAAAGGTCCTGGGTTTGAGCCCCAGTCTGCCCCAAGATTTTTATCTGTCACTTATCACTTCTTTCACCCCTGACAATTTTTGTTAATCAAAAAAATATTGAACTGCGCTGTGGTTCAGAGTCCATGTTAAACTGTAATACCACCTATAACTGGTTGGGAAAGTCAGTCCAAAGGTGAGAGGAAGACAAAGGCATACCATCTCCAACAGGACCATGCCTAGTAAAGCACTGTGGTGTTCAAATCAGCCTTTGAGTTGATGATGGCTTTTCCTTTATGTAGATATTCCATTCTGAATTGCTTCTTATTTGCTACTACTAATCATGTTTATTATATATTTTCTATTTTTATGTATTGTATCATTCTCTTCTTTCAGGATGAGACTCTGCTTGTATTACGTTTTGGCACATCATACAATTGTGTATGAAGCCTTATAAAGTGTTCATTCTTGCATCATCCTTTAGTAATTATTAGGTGCCAATATTTGTCAACCAAGTTTATTTTTCCTATGTGAGCTCTTTTAAACTTCAGTTGATACTTTCTCACATCTAAATTCGATTGCTGTCAGTTTTTTTCTTCTTCATGTTGCATTTCAAATAATATCTGATACATTTTAGCACATAGCTTGACACACATTCTTATTTTATTACTTTCCTTTAACACATGGTATCAATTCTGTTTCTATAGAGAAGGTCCCCATGACAGCAGTCAGACTGTTAAATATACCATATTGAGCTTCTGTAGGCAACTCCCTTCAAACCGTGCTGATGTTACTTATTATTGTTGATTTCTGTGACAAACTATTTGAAAAATAAGTCCTTCGTGTTTTTTATGTCTAGATAAGTGATGTAGAAACATATGCTTACAATTTGCACTCTGTTAAATTTCTGAGATCTGGAGAATGTGTGTTAAACTGTAGTCTAGTTGTAGATTGTGACTGACATTACTGTAGTTCTAGTGTTAAGCTTTGATGGTTTAAATGATTCCCATCCAACTGCTGTGTTAGTTTTTCATCTGATCTTCAATAATCTGTAGGACAGTTCAGATGTATTTGATAAAGTAAGTAATCATTGTCACCCAGCCACACTTCAAGCACTTTGACTTCAAAAGGTACACCAAAATTATTGGTTGTGATAACTGAAGCTGCCGTGTCGTCGTAGAGTACTTTCAAGATTGATATATATTTAATTGGGTACTCATGGGATATAAAAATTTTCTGTAGAGTACTATGATCAGCAATATCAGATGCCTTCACTAGATCTATAAAGAACTGTTGAGGTGTGTGTTCTGTTTCTAACACTTCTTTTATAGTTGTTGCCCTGTAAATGCCATACCAATTTAGGTGAGTATGTTTAAGATGCTGGATTTGCATTTGGAAGAATGTTGCTTCATTTTCCTGCCCAGGCATATAGATTTAGGTTTTCCATGGTTTCCCTGAAGTCATTCTTTTGAAAAGGATATGGCCAATTTCCTATCCCTTTCTCCCCTGATTCTGATCTTGGGCTCCATATCCAGTCAGCTCATCATTGACAGGACATTAATGCTTAGTTGTCCTGCCTGCCTCCTTTATGTCATATCTGTCATAACTTTGTTTGTCTGAGAACTTTATTTTGGTCAGAATCTTTTCTGAAAATATTGAGATAAGTTTGCATTGCATCTGAGCCATGATCTTCCAAGTATTCAACACAAATGAGTTTCCCTGCTGGTATGCTGTCTGGGCTTGCTGGTCTGTGTGCCGTAGTATGAGTTATGGCTTTCTAGACTTAAGTTAATGTTGGAGGTATACAAAGTTCTTCCTTTACTGGTGACTGGTCTAAAGTCATTTTCAAGGGAGCTAGATGCCCTAGATGGTACTGATATGAAATGTGTTATCTCACTATAAATTGGAAACTAATTGTGCTAATGCAACAAAAATTGACATACTGGTAAACATTCACAACGTACATTACCACACAATAGTACAGTGTCATGGAGGCTGAACTCCTTCATGCATTAAACTGTGATCCCCATCTCAAAATTATTTAACGCTTTGTAACCATGGACATGAAGCAAGTTTACACTACATATTAGAAAAAAAGCATACACTAATGAATTCAATGTTTGTTTATGCGGAAAGTGCAAAGTTTCCCTGTGGTTCCATGTTAAACAGTAGTTGCCCAACAGGCTGGGTAAATCAGTTCACAGGTCTGAGGAAGGCAAGCAAGGGGACCATGCCTACTAAAGCTCAGTGATGTTCAAAACTATCTTCAGATTGATGAGTGCTGTATAAAAAAGGGTCGCCTTTGTAGTGCAGTAAGTGGAAATCCTCACCATTAATGCAAAGTTGTATTTTCAAGTAGAAATTAGGCAAACCGCACTATTGTCATGCATGTCACCTCAACTAATATCCTGGAATTCTGTATCTCTCAATGTGTTGATTCTATATTCAGTCAACCATCTGGTTCACATTTTCATCCAAATGCAGATAATTTCCTATTTATTATTGAATGACACTTTTCAAGTCAGCACTGAGTTCCCTGAAAAATGACTTTAGGATCTACTATAGAATGCAGGCTTTCACAACTGCTGTTTGCATAATTGCTGATATTTGTTTTATGGGCATAAAGTCATGGTCCAAGGCATAATTCGCTGCCTATGTTTCATCTTCCAATGCTGGAGACATCATTAGAGACTGTAACAAACTCAAAAAGCAGTTACAAACTCAAAAAATTCTTAGCAAGACAAAATTTTTACATGCATCCATGCAACGATTGATTTTTGATGTCATCAGATCACTGCTTAAGATCATGGAATCATGCCAATATATGCTATGGAACTTGTAGTGAGGTACAATTGGCGCTGTTTGTTTTATTTAGAACTGAGGCTGCCAACTTGTCTAATTTCAATGCTTCTTCTTATCTGTTGAAGCTGTTTTTGTGATTTTGAATTTAAATGCCCTCTCAGGACAACCTAATTTAGTAGTTAGTAGATCTTGGTAAAACCATAGTGTCAGAGAAACAAATGTGTTAGTTTCTTGGTCATAGTGCATGATCTGCTCCAGCTGATTCATCCATCTCGCCCAGGCAACAACTGCTCTTATTTTATTTTTTCCAATTTCTGTCAGAGTTGTACTCACAAATCTTTATGTGTGGTGACTAATTTCAGACTACATTGTCCATTCACAAACCATAAATGAATGCTAATCACCACAAATAAAAATTTTTGAATGCAGCTGTGCTGAAATGTGGAAAAAGTAAAATTTAGTTATCCATGTTGTATCCTTGTTCCTACATTGTATTGGAACATCATAATTTGCTCTTGTGTTCCTTGAGGCAGATGTTAATATTTATTTTTGTAGTTCCTATGTACAATTGGCCACAAGTGCAGGGGATCTGACATATTCCTGCTGCAGCAAACAGTCTTCAAATATTCACACAATATTTCTTGTTGGCTGAAGCATTGTGTCAATACCATGTTTTCTGAGTACTTTTCTGATGTGAGTTTTCTTTCATTAGAAGCTCTAGGCCTTTTAGGATGTAGTGCTCTGTTTATATCTTCGTCATTTATTCAGGAGGGAGTTTTTAAATGATTGAACTTGTCCTCCAAACACTGTGGTTCACAGAGTCTTTTAATTCTGCATGGGGTAGGGACTGAAATTTCTGTGCAGGTGTCTACCCATATTAGTGGGCCTTCTGTAGACTGTGCTCCATAGTTCCAGCATGTTTTCTAAGTACCTGAACAATGGAATTTGACCTCCTTTCTCTTTTTCCATAGTGAACGTTATATTAGAATTAATATTATTCAGAAAATTTAGAAATTCAGAAGGTTCTTTTTCTTCATAAGGCCATATAACAAAAGTATTATCCACATACTGAAACCAACAGGAGAGTTTCTTCTTCACCATCTAAAGGGTTGCTTCTTCAAACTTTTCCATACGAAAGTACGCTACAACTTCACTGAGTGTACTACCCAAAGCCACAACATCAGTTTGCTCATATAATTTATTGTCTCACTGAAAGTAAGTAGATGTGAGACAATATTTAAAGAGATCTACCATATCCTTTGCTAAAGTACTTTCCAACTGTATAATAATAATGGCGTGTGACGAGGGCCTCCCGTCGGGTAGACCGCTCGCCTGGTACAAGTCTTTCGATTTGACGCCACTGCGGTGACGCGTCGATTGGGATGAAATGATGATGATTAGGACTACACAACACCCAGTCCCTGAGCGGAGAAAATCTCCAACCCAGCCGGGAATCGAACCCGGGCCCTTGGGATTGACAGTCCGTCGCGCTGACCACTCAGCCACCGAGGGCGGACACTTTCCAACTGTGATATCACCTCTTTAATAGAGGGAATAAGTGCTTGGCAGTCTCATAGGTTGGACAATCAATGGCACTAACAGCTGGTCTCAGTGGAAAGCCCTGTTTGTGAATTTTTGGTAAACCATGCAATTTTGGTGGATTGCTTCTGATTTGACAAGACCCTTCTTGTCAGCAGGAGAAATTGAAGAGAACTTCATTAGTTAGCATTTCCATTATCCTGAGAACATAAGTTTTGGGATCTCCCATAAGTTCTCTGTATCTTCTTGGATCTAACAAGTCCCTAATTTTACTGTAGTATACTTCTTTCTTTCTTCATTGCCACTGTAGCATTGCCTTTGTCTGCTGGAAGAATTTGATTGTCTTTATCAGAATTTAAATCTTAGAGACACTTCATCTCACCTTTCGTTAAGTTATTGCTAGGTCATTTGCTCTTAAGCAGGATCCTGGCTGAGGCTATACATATCTATTCTGCAGCTGGTTTAGGTAAAACATGGATTTCAGCTTCAATATTAGCAAGTGCTAGATGATGCAACCACATCATTTTCTCCTTTGACAGGCATCTCTGTTTCATTCTTAGACAGAAGTGTGTCAGACTTATTAATAACAGCATGACTCATATCTGAAGGTAGGAAAGTTACTCTCTTCTTTTCCAATCTGTCGAATTTCTCCTTCCATATATTAACTGATATTGCAAAATCTGCTTCCATGGCTTGGTACATTAAACTATCAGTCTTGTCCCAATAGTAATAGACGGCAAATCATCGAGTAAAACTGAAGTGATATCAGGTGTTCCCCAGGGAAGCGTCCTGGGACCTCTGGACCTCTGCTGTTCCTGATCTATATAAATGACCTGGGTGACAATCTGAGCAGTTCTCTTAGATTGTTCGCAGATGATGCTGTAATTTACTGTCTAGTAAGGTCAGCCGAAGACCAGTATCAGTTGCAAAACAATTTAGAAAAGATTGCTGTATGGTGTGGCAGGTGGCAGTTGACGCTAAATAACGAAAAGTGTGAGGTGATCCACATGAGTTCCAAAAGAAATCCGTTGGAATTCTATTACTCGATAAATAGTACAATTCTCAAGGCTGTCAATTCAACTAAGTACCTGGGTGTTAAAATTACAAACAACTTCAGTTGGAAAGACCACATAGATAATATTGTGGGGAAGGCGAGCCAAAGGTTGCGTTTCATTGGCAGGACACTTAGAAGATGCAACAAGTCCACTAAAGAAACAGCTTACATTACACTCGTTCGTCCTCTGTTAGAATATTGCTGTGCGGTGTGGGATCCTTACCAGGTGGGATTGACGGAGGACTTCGAAAGGGTGCAAAAAAGGGCTGCTCGTTTTGTATTATCACGTAATAGGGGAGAGAGTGTGGCAGATATGATACGCGAGTTGGGATGGAAGTCATTAAAGCAAAGACGTTTTTCGTCGTGGCGAGATCTATTTACGAAATTTTAGTCTCCAACTTTCTCTTCCGAATGCGAAAATATTTTGTTGAGCCCAACCTACATAGGTAGGAATGATCATCAAAATAAAATAAGAGAAATCAGAGCTCAAACAGAAAGGTTTAGGTGTTCATTTTTCCCGCGCGCTGTTCGGGAGTGGAATGGTAGAAGATGTAGTATGATTGTGGTTCGATGAACCCTCTGCCAAGCACTTAAATGTGAATTGGAGAGTAGTGATGTAGATGTAGAATATCGTGACACAGCTTTAACAATAAAGAATAAGCATTAAAATTAGACAAGTTGTGGGCCTTAGTGCTAAATAAAACAAACAGTGTCAATTATTCGTCACTACAGTTTCTATTGCATACATCAGTGCATCTCTGCAATCTTAGACTGTGGTCTGATGATGTCACGAACCAAACGTTGCATGGATACACATTAAACTGTTTGGCTTGCTGAGATTGCTCAAGCTTGTACCTTGATGATGTCTCCAGCATTGGAACATGAAACATTAGACACAGAATTATGCCTTGGACCACAGTCCTATGTCCATAAAATAAATATCAGCAATTTAGTATCTGTGTCATATATTTGTTTGTGTATTTATTTGTTTTTAGAAAACTGCTCGTGGTGGGTCAGCATATATTAATGAAACACTGTGTATGTATTATTTGTAGCCTTGATGAGAGTGTAAGCATTTTCATAGCTTTGGATTTCCGTCGGTCATTTTTGAGTGTTTTTCTTTTCCTTTGCACACCTGCTCTGAGTTCCTAGGAGGCTTTCATATTGTGTAATGAGCTTTCATCTTCTTATCTATAAGGTGCTGAAAGTTTTTGTTATTCTTGTTGAACATTATTTTCTTTTTTCTGTCAGTAGTGGAATGAATTGCATTTCAAGTTTACTTGTTTTCTAGGGGATTCTGAGGTTATTCACAAGGGAGATTTGTCCTTAAATTTTTATGTAACATTAGTTTAATCTCCTGGTTCCTTATCTTTTCAACATCAGATTTTTAAAAAAAATTAAAGCCCTATTTGCCTTCTCTTAACTTTTAGTTCTATACTAATTAGTTAAGTCAGCAGCCTGTCCAGCAGTCATTGGCACTAGTCAGTGCCTCATTTGTAAAAACACCATTCTGGTCTCTTTTTCTGACAGTGATATAGTGTGTTAGATACTAATGCTTGGGTTATGGATCTTGCTGTGATGTTTTATAGTGATATTTCTAATGGATTATTATAGTGTTCTCCACAATTAGGCAAGAGAAGTTTTACGTTAGAATTTGGTGAATCAATTTAATTTCTCCCAAATATGTCCTCCTCAGAATTGAGTCATGCCCACTATTTTGTTAAAATCTCTTAGGAAAATTAGTTTGTCAACTGTTTTCTGTATGTGAGAGAATGAGGTCATGGTCTACATACAATTTTTATTTGGTGTTAACTTCTGCCTTTGAAGTAGGAGCATAAGCACTGATAATTAAGGCATGTTGACTTTCATTGAACTTCTCTTTTAGTATCATGAGCTGTCAATTCATGCACCAAAGAGTTTCAGGAAGACAGTTGAGTGGATCATCCCCAATGGTGATGATACACCATGGAAATGAGTTTCATCTGCAGGCTTTCAGAATAATTAAGTCCCTCACCTACTTCTGTGAACAATTCTTCATATGAGAAGTGATTTGCAGAGAGTACAGCTATGTCGATATAGTGCTGTTTAAGCTGTTGATTGATTGACTGATGCTGTGGGCTGTCATTTTTGGAGTTGCTCATTAGAAGCTTTACAATCCAGTCTGCAATATAAAAAGAGACTGGCTGTTTGATCTGCTAATGTCTGTCTGGGACATGTAGCTAAAGCTACTGGTGGAATGGCCCTTATCTGCAAACAGCCTTTGTAATTGAAAATTAGTTTAGCTATAATTCTGAAGAAGATATGTCCATCCCCCCCCCCCCCTTTCCCGCTTTCAACATTTTGTCACAAATTACTAGTGAATGAGGAAAAATATGAACTACAGTGGCTTTGGCATTTAAATTATGTATATCCAGCAGGTCTTCTCACTAAGTCTGTTTATTACTACTGATTTACTGCTTCCAGTTCCAGGAAATAAGACTGATGATACTGGTTCTTTCACATTTACTTCACAAAGAGAAGAAAATAACCTTGTATTTTCTTCTTACATAATATGAGACCATCTTTTATTTTTTCAGGGCAGTATCAAACTGCAGTTTCCAAGCAGCCTGCAACAAATGAAAGATTTAGCACATTTGCTGGAGCAGTATCGAGAACATCATTTACTCTATGTAATAATCCTCTTTAGCAGTGCATATCTCTACAAGCAAGCATTCAGCATACCAGGTTCAGCTCTTTTGGTGAGTGCTTACAGTGAACAAATTTAAAGTATTATTGTTTTTTGAATTAATGCTTTTATATATAGACTTTTTTTAGACAATTTGTCATTTCTGTTTATATTTAGAAGTACTGACAGCTGGAAGCTTCTTCACGTGTTTCTTTGAAGACTTAATTTGTGTAACTTGTGTTTTATAGCACACTATAATTTTACAAAAAGAACTAAAACTTTTTTTTAAAGGGTGTGACTTGTTAGTTCTGTAGCTGACTAACCCTAGAATTTTTTTTAGCACATATACTCCAACTGCCACATGAACCATGGACCTTCCCGCAGTGTGATGCCTTTTGTGCTTCAGTCATACAGATATTCATACTGGATGTGAAACAACATTGGAGGTATTCAGTAGTTGCTGGGGTAACAGTTTGGCTAATTTTACCTGAGAACATTTTTCGGCAGGACCTTGCTATTTTGTTATTGCAAACAACTGAAAGCAGAGGGAAGCTACAGCATTATATTTCCTGAGGATATGTCACTCTACTATATGGCTTAATAATGACTGCAATGTATTGGATAAAATATTCCATAAGTAAAAATACTGCTCCCATTCAGATATCTGTATAGAGACTACCCAGGAGGATTTCATCATCAGGAGAAACAAAATAGGTGTTCTACAGGTTGGAGTGTGGAATTTTGATCCCTTAATCAGATAGGTAGGTTAGAAAAATTAAAAAGAGAATGGATAAATTGATGTTCAATGTAGTGGGAATTAGTGGAGTGCAGTGGTGGGAATTATAGGACGTCTTGTCAGGTGAGTAAAGGGTGAACAACACAAAATCAAATAGCAGAAATTCAAAAGTAGATCTAATAGTGAATAAGAAAAAAGTAATGTGAGTAAGCTACAATGAACAACATAGTGAACATATTGTCCTAGACAAAACAGATACAAGTCCAACACCCACCACAGCAGTACACATTTATATGCCTACTAGCTCTGCAGGTGAAGAAGAGATTGAAAGAAATTATTCAAATAGTTAAAGGAAAAAACTTTTTTTGTGATGGGAGAATGGAATTTGATTGTATGAAAAAGGAGTAAAGGAAAACAATAGACAACATGGACTAGGGGAAAGGGATTAAAAGAGAGGCCTTCTGGTAGAATTTCGAGCAGAACGCAGTTTAATCATTCCTAAAATATGGTTCAAGAATCATGTAAGAAAGCTGTGTAAATGGAAAAGACTAAGAGATTCTGGAAGGTTTCAGATATGTTTCTTCCTTCTTTCCTTTCCGTTGCCCTTTATCGAACCAATCCCATCAGGACTGGTACAATATGTCTCCAATTTCATGGAGACCAACCGTACCTATACATAGGCTATTATTATATTGAGGTCACCACTCCCAAGGCATTTTAAAGCTACTGCCAGCTCCTCCAGAGGGGACTCTGTGTAACCTTTGTTACTATGTCTAGTGTAATTGCATGATCAAATGTGACATTGGGTTTCAAAGTGTTTGCACATTATGTATCTGTGGTGGGATGTGTGAACCAGTCCAGTATTTACTTAGCTGGATGTGAACACTGTTCTGAAAACCACCTCTAGGCTGGTCACCACACCCTCTAATAAGTACCCTGAAAGTGTCTCTGCAACACACTTTCTTATGTGGATGAATTTTGAGACAGATGATATAATTGTAAGACAAAAATTTTGAAACCAGATTTTAAACTGCAAAACATTTCCAGAGGCAGAGGTGGACTCTGGCCATAATTTATTGGTTATGAAATACGTATTAAAATGAAAGAAACTGTAGATGGGTAAGAAATTAAGGAGATGGGGCTTGATAAATTGAAGGAATCAGACATTGTTGAAAGTTTCAAAGGAAGCACTAGGCAACGATTGACTGAAACAGGGGAAAGGAACATAGATTTTTCCTAATACTGTCAGAGATGGCAAACTACATTGAAGAGCAGTTGAATAGAATGACAAGAGTCTTGAAAATATAATATGAACATCATCAAAAGCAAAACGAGGGTAATGGAATGTAGAATTAAATCAGGCAGTGCTGAGGAAATTCGATTAAGAAATAAGTCACTAAAAGTTGTGTATGAGTTTTGTTATTTGGGCAGCAAAAGAAGTGACAATGGCAGAAGTAGATGGGATATAAAATGCAGACTGGGAATAGCAAAAAAGTATTGATGAAAAAGAGAAAATTGTTAACGTCGAGTATAAATTCAGATGTTAGTCATTAAAGATGAAAGTTCTGACCAGTCTTGATAGGCGTTGAGGAAAAATCAGATTTTGCTTGCTAAAGGATCCATCAATGGAGCGATCTAGTGAAATAGTGGAAAGTAGTTCAAATGAATTGAACAGTGACTTTAAATAGCCTTTCCCAAATAAAATTGCATTGATTTACTGCTGCACAACTCATCTGGTAAAACAAAATAATAATAATTTGTGGTAGAAAGAGCAAGAATCACCAAGCATGAATTAATCCAAGGTCTTCAGTAACACTTGAAAGCCAAAGTTATTTATTCTTGCATGGTTGATTACTCCCTAATGTTCACTGGCAGTTTTTTGTTATAGGTAGGCATTTATCTGTCCCTTTTCTTTAATTTGAATTGCCCCATGCAGAATTTATTTTCTTTGCATTTAAGCCATTTCTCTCATTACTACTTACAGAATGTGTTAGCTGGAGCTCTGTTTGGAAGTCTGGTGGCCTTTCCATTGTGTTGTGTTCTCACAGCATTAGGAGCATCATGTTGCTATCTCATGTCCCGATACTTTCTTGGTGACTTGCTGATGCTTTACTGGAAGGACCAAGTACAGAGATTACAGGAAAAGGTAAGTTGATGCAGTTTATAGCTGATCAAAGCGGACAGAAAAATATTTAAACTTTACTCTACACTTGCAAACTGTGTAACATGCTTATGTGTTGCAATAAAACTTTCGTAAATTTCACACATCAGTTTTCATTGCATCCACATTGTTTTGGAAGCCTTAAATTCTCCTCCCATCATCTGCCAGAAGATAAGAATAGTGTGTATGCTTTCCAAAGTGTTACGGGAATTGATGTGACAAGAAATCAGAGAAAAATTTTAGTATATTGAAACATTGTGAAACCTTCATTTGCATATCCTTATATATCCTACACTACTTAGTTAATATTAGTGCTGTTTATGTGATATTAATTGAATTAATCTGGTTTATTTGGTTTTTGCTTGAAATGTCACAAATGTTGCTGTTATGTTCTTTGTCAAAGCCTGGTTTTATGCAGCCCTCAGGACTGGTTTATCATGTGCATGTCTCTTCGTGTTTACATGACTCTGGAAGCTATGTCAGTATTTGTTTCTTTACTGTAGTCCAGTCTTTATCTCCCTCCACAATTTTTACCCCACCGCTTCCCAAATACTCTCCCTCTCCTCTCTCACTCTCTCTCTTTCTTTTGTTTTTCGTCCATCATCTGATGATTCCTTGATGTCTCAGGACATGTCCCATTGGCCGATCCCTTCTTTTAGTTAAATTTCAACTTGATTTGGCACCTCTTCATTAATTATCCTATCTACCCATCTAATCTTCGGCATTCTTTTGTAGCATCATATTTCAAAGGCACCTCTTCTTTTTTGAATTGTTTATAATCCAAATTTCACTTCCTTGCAAGACTTCACTCCAAGCTAATACCTTTAGAAAATACTTCCTAACACTTAAATTTATATTTGATACTAGCTTAGCACCCACTCCTTCGCTCATGTAGACTGTGTGGTCTGCACAGATTTTGTTTTTGTTTTTCTTTAATCGAATTTTATTTATTTATTTATTTGTACGTTGTTCACAAATTGCAACAACTTTTAAACTTTTCACACTAAATAAGGTCATAGAAGCATGATCTTTGCCACATGTACTTCTGACCAAAAAGTGATTCTGGTAGTTGGAGTTCGAGGTTTTTGTCAATCATGCTTTTGTATTCTTGTGGTGGTATTTCCATTGAAACTTCATTCCCTAATAAATATTTCTTTATATTTACCTGAGAAGTGTAATACCAATTTTCATACATTTACCTTTAAAAATTTGTTAATACAGTGAAATATTTTGTTAAAAATATTGATCCCCTGTTTTTCCCCCTTATTGGTTGAATTTCCAGAAATGCTGAAAAATGTATTTTTTATTACTGACTTAGAAATCAAAATTGCCGTGATAATGACATATTTTCAAAAAGTCTTTTACCTCGTATTTCACCTTCTTAGGAGTGGAATTTTGAACAGTCGCTTCTGAAACAATCCCCACAGTATAAGATCCACACCCTCTCCAAATTTCAAGTTTCTATCCCTAGAAGTTTGGGCTAGGTGATGATGAGTCAGAGAATCAGTCTGGCCCTATTCCATCATCTCAGGGGTTCAATTTCCGGAAATAGTGAAACACAATTTTTTTTTTTAAATTCTAACTGACAAGCCAAATTCCAACTGTCATATATGTAGCTTTGAAAATGCTTTCACAATGAAATGTTTTCATAAAACATAATGAAAAAGAAAGAAGCCAGGTACAAATTTTTGTAGATTTATCTTCAAAAGTGCTTGCATAATGAAATATTTCTATAAAAACTTTCATCCCTTATTTTACCCCCGTAGGGGTTCAATTTACAAAAATAGTGAAACATGTATGTTTTATTTATAACCAAGAATCCAAATTCAAATTTTCGTAGATTCAGCTTCAAAAAAGCTTTCTTAATGAAAAATTTCATAAAACATCCCCATAGGTGTTGAATTTCTAAAAACACCAAAGCATGTGTCTTTTTTTATTTCTGACCAAGAAGTCAAATACCAATTTTCATAGGTCTAACTTTAAAAATTCTTTAGTAGTTCTTTAACACATTGACTGCCACGATGAAATTTGGACCAGGCGTTACTATGCCACATTGAAATCAGGAATATTACTTTCGAAGCCAAATTGATTTTTTGCATCAGATGTCTTCTTTTGAACATGTAGAATTAAGTTACTTGACAAAATGTCAATTTGTGACTGATCTGGACTGATATCAGGCATGAGCCATATATGGCTCACGTGACCCAACAACAACAATTTAATACTAACAAAGAGATAGAGGGGCTGGCCAGTACTTACCTCAGCTCAGTACAGCCGATAGATACACATAAAACAGAACTGAAAATTTACATTCCTAGCTTTCGGAACTTTGTTCCTTCATCAGGGAGGAGAGAGGGGAAAAAAGGGAAGAAGGGAAAGTGGATTCAGTTACTCACAACCCAGGTTATGAAGCAACAGGGAAAGGTAAACAGGGAGGGTAGCAAGGATGGAGGCATGGTTGTCAGAGGGAAGCCAAAGATATTCTACTGTAAGTACTGTGCCAGCTTCAAACCAAAGAGGATGCATACAGAAGTAAAGAGGTATATAGTATAAAGATAAACACAACTATGTAGGATGAAAAGATGCGTGAATGGCTAAAGAGGAAAGGGAAAGAGGAGAAGACTGAAGAGTGAATGGGAGTGAGGTTGTTTAACGTAGGTTCAGTCCAGGGGGATGGCGGGATGAAAGGATGTGTTGGAGTGCAAGTTCCCATCTCCGCAGTTCAGAGGGACTGGTGTTGGGTGGGAGAAGCCAAATGGCACATACAGTGTAGCAGGTTCCTAGGTCCCTAGAATTATGCTGGAGGGCATGCTCCGCTACTGGGTATTGGGCATCTCCTAGGCGGACAGTTCGTCTGTGTCCGTTCATGCGCTCAGCCAGTTTGGTTGTTGTCATGCCGATGTAAAAGGCCGTGCAGTGCAGGCATGTCAGTTGATAAATGACGTGTAGTTTCACACGTAGCCCTGCCTTGAATTGTGTATGTTTTACCAGTAGCGGGGCTGGAGTAGGTGGTTGTGGGGGGATGCATGGGGCAGGTTTTGCAGCAGGGTCGGTTACAGGGGTAGGAACCGCTGGGTAGAGAAGGTAGTCTGGGAATATTGTAGGGTTTAACAAGGATGTTACGGAGGTTAGGGGGGCGACGAAAGGCAACTCTGGGTGGTGTGGGGAGAATTTTGTCAAGGGATGATCTCATTTCAGGGGTTGACTTGAGAAAGTCATATCCCTGGCGGAGTAAATTGTTGATGTTTTCGAGGCCAGGATAATATTGGGTGACAAGGGGGATGCTTCTGTGTGGTCTGGGGGTAGGAACATTGTTGTTGGACGGGGAGGAATGTATTGCTCGGGAAATCTGTTTGTGGACAAGGTCTGCAGGATAGTTGCGAGAGAGGAAAGCACTGGTCAGGTTATTGGTGTAGTTGTTGAGGGATTCGTCACTGGAGCAGATACGTTTGCCACGAATACCTAGGCTGTAGGACAATTATAATCTGTGGCCACATGAGCCACATGTTGTTCACATGATTTAAAACCACAATAGGTATAAAAAAAATCGTTTTTCAGGAAATGATTCAAACACTTCATTTATTTGATTATATTAGCTACATATAATGCTGTATTATTTACAATTTTTTTTTGTTCTGGCAATATTGTTTATGAATAAAGATCTTAGAATACTTTACTTCTACAACACAGCATTGTGAATGTCACTAAAACATTCTAAAAAGAAAGATGATGAAACTTACCAAACAAAAGCGCTGGCAGGTCGATAGACACACAAACAAACACAAACATACACACAAAATTCTAGCTTTCGCAACCAATGGTTGCCTCGTCAGGAAAGAGGGAAGGAGAAGGAAAGACAAAAGGATATGGGTTTTAAGGGAGAGGGTAAGGAGTCATTCCAATCCCGGGAGCGGAAAGACTTACCTTGTCTGCTTGTGTCTGTGTATGTGTGGATGGATATGTGTGTGTGTGCGAGTGTATACCTGTCCTTTTTTCCCCCTAAGGTAAGTCTTTCCGCTCCCGGGATTGGAATGACTCCTTACCCTCTCCCTTAAAACCCATATCCTTTTGTCTTTCCTTCTCCTTCCCTCTTTCCTGACGAGGCAACCATTGGTTGCGAAAGCTAGAATTTTGTGTGTATGTTTGTGTTTGTTTGTGTGTCTATCGACCTGCCAGCGCTTTTGTTTGGTAAGTTTCATCATCTTTCTTTTTAGATATATTTTTCCCACATGGAATGTTTCCCTCTATTATATTCACTAAAACATTCGTTGCACATAAAAATTGCACATTTATTGCAATTAATGCACACCCTCTTCACTTTCTTAGCAGCATTCTTTCTTTCTTTCTTTCTTTCTTCTGTTCTTCGCAGGCACTCATAACAGCCCAAACATCATCTTCGACTGCTCTGCTTTGATCCCTCTTCTGTCACAAGGTGATGGCTGTTATCTTCGTGGAACAGTTGTAGTGTTGATTGTGGTTGTGGATCTTTGTCATTCAATAGTAGTAGAGTCAAGCGCTCTCTGAAAGAAATTATTTGTATGCGAGACTTGGATCCTATGTTTGCCAAGTTGTACAGCACTTGAGAATTTACAACAGATGCTCCAAAAAGGATTTCAAAACCAATCTTTCTGTACCATTTTACCATACAGTAGAAAGGCTACCTTCCTGTATCTTCTTCTTGTTCCTCTTCCATTGTATCAGGTCATCTGGTAGGATGTAATGCTTATCAGATGACTCTGCTTGAATATTCGTCATCTGTGAACACTCATTGTAAGTGTTCTGATTCTGTGGTCAAGCTTTCTGTGTTGGAGAGTGTCTTGGCTTAAGGTACAAGTGTTCTGAGCACCCCATTCTTCTGTGCTGTGTGGTGGAAGCTGTCAGCCAGTAAATATAAGTTGGCTTGTGTTGGTTTCCTATATACACTGTGGCTGAATGTGCAGTCTGCCTTTGTTTTCACCAGGACATCCAGGAATGGGAATTAACCATCATTCTCTAATGCCATGGTTAACTTAACATTGGGATGTCTTTTGTTCAGATTGTGCAAGACATCATGCCATCAAGATCCCACCCTGTGATTCAGACTGACCTACAGACTCCTCTCAAAACCTCAAGCCCCTCACAAGGACTAACACTTCAATGCACAGAACTTCTTACCCCATCCAAACCATGTGCCCCCACCTTTTACTTTCTTCATAATACTCACAAATTCAGTAGCCCTAGCCATCCCATAGCTGGCTTTGAAGCAACCTCTGAATGTATATCTTGCATAGTTGATCAATACCTGAACCTATAGTACAGAGACTTCCTTCCTATAGTAAAGACATCAATCATTTCCTAGATCATCTGAAATCTCTCATCGTCCCACTCCCAGCACTTGTTACCATTGATACTGCCTCCCTCTATACCAACATCCCACATGTACCTGGTCTGTCTGCCACGAGCAATTTCTCAGTCAGCACCCACCTGATTCCAAACCTGTGACGTCTTTCCTTTGTATCAGGGGCACAAACATTGGTGCAAGGACGGCTCCTTCTTATGTCAACCTTTTCATGGATCACTTGGAGGGGGCTTTCCTGGGATCCATAAGCCTTCAATCCCTGGTTTGGATGACATCTTTGCCATATGGACTCATGGTGAAGCTGACATGTTAAAATTCTTGGAATCTCCGAATACATTCTCCCAATTAAATTTCACATGGTCCTATTCTGAATCCCGTACCACCTTCTTGACATTGAGTTCATCCTCACTGACAGTTAGCTACACACTTCTGTTCACATTAAACCTACTACCAAACAATAGTACTTACATTTTGACAGTTGCCATCCTTTCCATGTCAAATGTTCCTTCCCATAAAGCTGTGGCATTCAAGGCAAACATACTTGTTCAGATGCAGACTTTTTACAGCAATACACCACCAGTCTCACCTCAGCCTTCACTGAACATAATTACCCCACCAGCCTAATTCAAAAGCAGATTTCCCAGGCCATCACATCCAATCCTGGTACTGCTGATCCCTACAAAAACTACTTAGGAGTATACCTCTTGTCACTCAGTATTACCTTGGTCTTGCATGTATTAATGAGCTACTGCAACAAACTATGACTTCCTAAAAACTTGCCCTAAATTGAGGTCCATTCTGTCCGACACTTTGTCCACCGCACCTAGAATAGCTTTTCATCACCATCCCCATCTCCTCAGTATCCGTGTCAGACCCTATGCTCCTATTGCACCCATTTTCCTACTTTCTGGCTCCTACTCCTGTGGCCATCCCCACTGTAAGATTTGCCCTATGCACCGTCCTATCAACACCTATACCAGACCTGTAACTGCAAAAACATGTACATCTAAGGGAGAGCCACATGTGAAACAATGCGTGTTGTATACCAGCTGTTATGTAAACACGTTTGTCCTTTTACATCGGCATGACTACCACCAAGTTATCAGTTAGGCTGATTGGGCTTAGGCAGAGAGTGTGTATTGGCAACACACAGTATCCTGTCACATAGCATGCTCTACAACATCACAGTCATGACCTCGGTGCCTGTTGCACCTTAAGTGCCACATGGATTCTTCCCCCAGACAACGATTTCTGAGAACTCAACAGGTGGTAACTGGCATTACAATATGTCCTTGGTTTTCAACCCACCTGGCCTTTTTTACCTTAATCTCATCATTCAAGCGGTTCTTCATTCCCTTTTACTTTTCTATATCTTTCATTTTCTGACCTGCCTATTTTTCCCCATCTCCCTATCACATAAATGCTATTACTTTTCTGCTCTTTTTAATTCATGCACAATGTATTGGCAGTAATCTCTGTCTTCTTGATTACCCTATCTTCCACCTTAAGGCTCTCAGGTTTTCAAATCTCATCCTGTACAGTCAGTCTTTCCTTCTCATCTTGTCCGGTAGGTCTCCCCTGACCCAGGGTTCTGGGTGACTTTTCCAAACTCTAAACCTCACCAGTCCTTATCCTTCACCTATCTTCCTTCCCCTTCAACCATTCTGCCAGAAGAAGGAGCCTCTGGCACCGAGAGTTTGCAAATTTAATACTTTTATATGTGTGTTCCTCTGCGCGCGCGCGTGGATGACTGCAGTCTCAGGCAACTGAAACAACACCGCGAGCAGCAGCACCAGTACATGATGGGAGTAGCGACTGGGTAGGGATAATGAGGCTGGGGAGGGGAGGGGGAGGGATAGTATGGTAGAGGTGGCAGACAGTGAAGTGCTGCAGGTTCGACATTAGATGGTGGGCTGTGGGAGGGGGAGGGATGTTACTATTCAGTAGAAGAATTCATAAATGGCAAACTGACAATTTGAACAGGAGAGAGCAAGTATTTAGAGCCATTAATTTTTAAAAGTTTGTTACTCTTGAAGAAAAATTATTAATTGCTTAATTAAGTAATTAATCAGTACCATATATTATATTACTGATATTATAAGAAAACTGTAAACCAGTTTTTGTGTTTTGACGACTCTCCTGTACATTAAGTCAATGGCTTGAAATTGTATGTTATGAGACAATAAACTTCTATTCCGTTCTATTCTGGGGATCTTGCTGGTGTGGGAGTACCTCAACATTATGCAAACAGTTCATAGACGTACAAGGTGTGTGCATGAACATTGTCCTGTTGAAAAATGATTCGTGATAGGAGATAACATGAGATGCAGGATCTCCATGACATACTGTTGTGGCATCATAGTTCCCTCAGTCACCATTAGCCGTGACATGAAGTCATATCCGATGGCTCCTGACACAATAATATCAGAAGTAACACCAGTGTGCGTCTCCAACACACTGGAAAAATTGGACCTCTCTCCAGATCACTGCCAAACGTTTCCAGAGATGGTCATCCGAGATAATGCAAAAACTGCAATTCACTCCTGAATAAAATGCAATGATATTCACCAGCAGTCCTTGTTTCCTGGTCATGGCACTCCCCCAAACACAGCCATCTGTGTTGTGGTGTCAACATCAGCCTACACAGGGGACAGTACATCCCTGGTCTGGGTACTGATAGCCTCTGACCAATGCAGTGGGATGATGCAGAATGTCTCAGGATGTCCATAACTTGTTTTCGTATGGCACATGCAGATTTGAAGGGGTAATGATGTGCTTGGTGCACAGTATTGCGGTTCTCCCTTGTGGTCGTCAGGCGTGGTTCACTGGAACCTTGACAATGAATATGTCGTCCTCACATTCGCATGCACTTTATTGGGCCACTGTACCATCTGAATGCCCCCAAATCTGGATGTTGCACCATTGAACTAGCTGGCTGAATGGAGACCCACAATGAGACCCCTTTCAAACTCTGTCTGGTGCTGATAAAGCTGTCTCACACAAGCATACGGCATGCCCATGTCCTTCACAGTGATCACTTAACGTATGCTATTTACATCCCTCATATACCTCACCAGGGCTGGCAACAACACTAAACATTAACAACACTAATGCACTCTGATGGCGATTCTACCTGTCACAGAGAATTGCTACTCTAATCATTTCTATACCTGCTGAAGGTGTGTACTGTACAAAGTTACTGAGACTTTGAGCCATGTCTTCTGAGTGCTTCACTTTCCTTCCCATGCAGTGTAAATCGACTTCCAGCATAAATCAGTAATTGAGAATTCTTGGTAGTAGCAGGAAGGTGGTATGAAGAAAGATTGCTACATAAATAGGAAGTGCTGATCAGTAGAGAGATACATAAAAAGATAGTTATGACTGTTCTCAGCTATATAATCCTTTTTCTCATAGAAAGCTCACACATTCTGATAGCAGTGCCTTTGAGTGTTGCTTTATCCTTACATACTTTTTATATGGAGAATAAGACTTTTACACATGGACTTTTGTTTTGCATATGATAGCTGATATCCAATGCGAGATCTACAAATCGTCATCTGTTACAAGTTTCATACTACATGTTTATATAAGACTTGTTTATATAAGACCAGTTTGTGCTGTGTCTAAACATTTTTGTGCACTTGACTGACGGACAGTATTATGAGGGAAAGGTGAAAGGCACATAGCCTAGCTGTGAAGATGTTTCTATGGTCAAAAAACTAATAATTTTCTCAGCAGTCCTCTTTTATAGCAAATTATTTTTCCAGTTTTCTGCAGTGAATAAATACCATCTCTGAAATGTGATTCTGATAGGTCAGCAAAATACCCACTTAGTGGAAGTGGACATCATGAAGGCTCAAAAAATGAAATTTTGCTTTTTGTTTAATAAAATTTTGTGAGGCTTCCAGATTCTTAAAATATATACTTTATGTATGTTACCTCATTATTTTTATGTTTTAATGACTAATGCAAATGTGACATATTTTTTAAATGCCTAGCCATCACACTATTGTCAAACACAAATGGACAGAAGCATACAGATGCACACCCCGTGGCAGAAACTGTTATGGCAGAACTAAAGCCAATCTACAGATATCTTACAGATTCTAAGTTCCGTGAAAAGTATTTATATAGCAAAATGCAGAATCCAATTGAAAATTTCTGTTGTACTTGGGTGTCCTTACAAAAACTGTTTTTGTTCACATGTCAGCATTTCAAACTGGTGTGATGGACTCCATAATATGTTTTAATGATGGAGTAACAAAAAGATTAAAATCCACGAGCAGAGTAGGCATCAAAACTGGGGACAACATGAAAAATGGGCTGCTATGAGTGGACAGGCAACATTTTACTGAAGCTGAAAATGCTGCTGAAAGCATGACAAAAGAGGCCAGAAGACAAGAAAGAAAACCAGAGAAGACGAATAGGACACCCAGGACCAACAAGATTATGCAGCTGGAATGTTATTATTGAGAAGAAAATGGCATGCAAATCTTTTTGTTTCAATTTCCTGTAATCAACCTTTTTTGCATTCTTAGTTATAATTATCTCAACCATTATTAATACTGTAAAACAAAAATTTGCATGGCAAGTAATACAGTGATTGCCTACATAAGAACCAGATTATTCAATGATGCATTAAGTATTTTACACTGGAGCCTGTCATATGTTCTTAAATTATTACTAGAAGAAATTGACTTCTTAAAAAAACATTCATTTTAAATGTACAAAACAAGAAATTGGTAAGGTGTGGGATGCGTCACCAATAGCCTCTCCCACACAAATGTCAACCTCTCCGGCATGTGGTATCCCCTGCTACGCTAACGAGGCTCTGGCGACCGAGTTTCTCCCGGGATAAGGAGAACCCTCTACTAAGCCAACGACCTTCTAGAGGGCGGATGAGCTGGTAGAGCAAGGGCACCCTCTTGTCCTTGGAGTGAGAAATCACTCCTAAAGACGGAAGAATCACCAAGGGTGGTCAACGGCATAGGATGCTGAAGGCAACGGGAAACCACAGCATTAAAGATCCAATGGATATCCCCAGGAAAACTCATCATGGCAGGGTTCAATGTCAAATTATCCGGAGTTTCAACTCCCCCACTCGGATCTCCGGGGGGGAGAGCCTTGAACAATGCCACAAGTAAATACAAAAATAATGCAACAATAGCAACTTGGAATGTAAGATCATTATACCAACCAGGCAAAGTAAATAATGTTATACAAGAAATGAAACGCCTAAAAATTAACATTTTGGGTGTAAGTGAAACAAGATGGCCTGACTCAGGAGAAATGACCATTGACAACATGAAAGTATATTACTCGGGAAATTCTGATAGCCAGCACAGGAATGGGGTAGGAATAATTTTAGATGAGTATGCTAGTAAATCTGTCAAAAGCATTTTACCAATCTCAGATAGAGTAATCAGTCTACATTTACAAACGAAACAAACAAATATTAATTTAATCCAAATCTATGCTCCAACAGCCAACAAAGACCAAGAAGAAATAGGAAAATTTTATGAAGAATTAACACAAGCAATAGGAACCTCAAAAAGCAGAGACATTATTATCATCATGGGAGATTTTAATGCCAAAATAGGTGAAGGAAGTGAAGGTGATCTTATTGGACCTTTTGGTTTAGGAACAAGAAATGAAAGAGGAGATTTGCTGTCACAATTTTGCCAGGAAAACAATCTGTCTATTACAAACACATTTTTTAAACTCCCTAAACGAAGACTTTATACTTGGAAATCACCAAGAGACTGTAATGAAGAAGTTTGCAGAAATCAAATTGATTTCATACTTATAAACAAGAGGTACAAAAATTCTATCCATGGTGTGAAAACATATCCAGGAGCTGATATATTTTCTGATGATAACCTTTTAGTAGCAAAGTTCCATGTGAAACTGAAAGCCATACAAAAGAAACAAAAGAAGGACTATATAAATACAACTATTCTAAGAGACCCCTTGACTAAACAAAAGACTTCTGAAGAGATTAATAAGGAATTAGTTAGGATAAAGAATAATCAAACAGAAGACATTGATGGCAAATGGGAACTTATAAAAGACACATTAAATAATGCATGTAAAAACACAATGGCGACCAAACACGACAACATGAAAAAGAAGTGGATGACAGAGAAGATATTACAATTGATGGAACAAAGAAGAATACTTAAAAATAGAGATGAAAGTGAGTATAAAAGATTACATGCAGAAATACGAAAAGAAACACGGCGAGCAAAAGAAGAATGGTACAAGGAACAATGCTCTGAAATTGAGAGTTATGAAACAAGACATGATAGTTTCAACTTACACAAAAAAGTTAAAGATTTAGCTGGACTTAATAAAAAGAAAAGTACAAGTTTATTGTTAGATAAAAATGACAAAATAATTCCTGATGTTAAAGGTAAACTGGACAGGTGGACAGAATATGTCAAAGAACTATTTGAAGATACAAGAAAAGATCAAAAATTTTATGATAACATGATCGGAGAACGAGGACCAAGCATATTGAAAGAAGAAATATTACATGTTATCAACAAATCAAAGACAGGAAAAGCCCCTGGACCGGATAAGATACCAAATGACATCCTGAAACTCATAGGAATAGACCATATAGATATATTTGTACAATTGTTTAATGATATTTATAATTCGGGAATTATTCCTAGGGATTGGTTGACATCTACCTTTGTTACATTACCCAAAAAGGCTAATGCCAAAACTTGTAATGATCACTGTACAATAAGCTTAATGAGTCACACCTTAAAGATATTTCTAAAAGTTATACACCAACGAATATACAAAAAAGTAGAAGAAGGTATAAGTGAAACACAATTCGGTTTTAGAAGTTCCCTCGGTACAAGAGAAGCATTGTTTGCTTTTAACATATTAGCGCAACGATGTATGGAGGTTAACCAGCCACTATATGTGTGCTTCCTGGATTATAATAAAGCATTTGACAAAGTTCGTCATGATCATCTCATAGAATTGTTAGAAAAGAAAACACTTGATAAGAAAGACATCCGCATTATATATAACCTCTACTACAATCAAACCGCAACCGTGAAGGTAGAAAATGAGTTATCGAATGATATAGAAATAAAGAGGGGTGTGAGACAAGGTTGCGTTCTCTCACCCTTATTGTTTAATATGTATTCAGAAGACATAATCCAGGCAGCTCTATCAGATGAAATAGCTGGCATTAAAGTGAATGGGCTAAACATTAACAATGTTAGGTTTGCTGATGACACTGCACTACTAGCTGGAAACCTCAAAGATCTACAATTACTTCTTGACAAAGTCGCAGAAAAAAGTGAAGAATTTGGCTTGACTCTTAACGTAAGCAAGACTAAGTTCATGGTGATATCTAAAACACACCAACAAGAAAATCTTACAATCAATAGGGAAAGAGTCGATCAAGTACGTAAATTTAAATATCTCGGAACAATTGTAAATGAGGAGATTGAAAGCTCAGAAGAAATTAAATCGAGAATAGGACAGGCCAGAAGTATCTTTAATAAGATGAAAAATGCACTCTGTTCGAGAGACATTTGTTTAAACACAAAAATGAGGTTGCTAAGATGCTATGTATTCTCAAAATTATTATTATACGGAATGGAAGCGTGGACATTGAAAAAGAAGGACATGAACAGTTTAGAAGCTTTTGAAATGTGGGCATATAGAAGAATACTTAGAATTAGTTGGGTGTCGAGGATTACTAATCAAGATGTCCTAAGAAGAATGGGAAAGGAAAAAGAATTAATTAAAATTATTAAAGTAAGGAAGCTACAATATTTAGGCCATGTTATTAGGGGAGTAAATTACAAAATATTGCAAATAATACTAGAAGGGAAAATTTGTGGGAAGAGAACGAGGGGTAGAAGACGGACATCCTGGATTGACAATTTAAAAAATTGGTACAACTGTTCAACGTCAGAACTCCTTAGATCAGCCAAATCAAGATCAGAAATTGCCATGATGACAGCCAACCTTCTTAGAGGAGACGGCACATGAAGAAGAAGACTCTTTTATCATGTTTATAATTAAAAAAATAAAATTTGTTTTGACTTCTTATTTTGAAATATGTGGAAGTAGTGTGTACCTAAAATAAATATTACACATCATTCAGCATTAAGGCAAAATCCATTTTCATTCCTTTATGAATTCCACAATATTTAAATTTTTGTCACTTAGCAGTCGTAATGCACTAATTATTTAGTTATAATGTAATGGAGGGGTAAAAAATATACACAAAACAAAAGTCCATGTGTGAAACTCTTATTCTCCAGATAAAAAGTATGTGAGGATAAAGCAACATTTAGAGGCACTGCTATCAGAATGTTTAGATTAGATTAGATTTACTTTCATTCCAATTGATCCGTAGTGAGGAGGTCCTCCAGGATGTAGAACATGTCAGAAAAACAATAATACATGACAAATATTTACAACTGAAACAAAGAAGCTAATGTACCTTCCACAGGCCCCAAGTGGAATGATCATCATTTTTTTTAATGAGCACTATATGAAAGAATCATTTTACAAACACTAATGCACTGAATTTAATGCAATAAACATGTAAAACACACACACACACACACAAATCAGTTGGTTCTACTGAGAAAGTCATCAATGGAGTAGAAGGAGTTGGCCACCAATAAAGTGGGACTATCCATTCATTCTTCTCTTTTGTCTTGCATATTACTTCAGCTGTAGTGTTTTGTGTTGTGGACAATGGCAAATTATTTATGATCTGTTCAAATCACTCTAGATATTCTACCCAATGTGTCCATTGACTGGGTGCATTAGTGGATGTAAACCTATTCAGTTCATGGAAAATTCTCACCATGGGGGTCATCAATGGAGTAGAAGGAGTTGGCCCCCAATAAATCCTTTAGGCTTCTCTTAAACTGAATTTCATTGTTGGTTAAGCTTTTTATGACTGCTGGCAAGTTATTGAAAATGTGTGTTCCTGAATAATGCACACCTTTTTGTACAAGAGTAAGTGACTTTAAATCCTTGTGAAGATTATTCTTATTCTAGTATTGATTCCATGAATTGAGCTGTTGGTTTGAAAAAGTGATATATTTTTAATGACAAATTTCATTAAGGATTAAATATATTGGGAAGCAGTAGTTAGAATCCCTAGTTCCCTAAACAGGCTTCTGCAGGATGTTCTTGAGTTCATACCACATATAACTCTTAATGCCCTTTTTTGTGTCTGGAGAACTTTAGCTTGGCTTGATGAATTACCCCAAAAAAATAATTCCCTATGACATTATGGAATGAAAGTAAGCATAGTATGCCAGCTTTTTCATTTTTATATCCCCTATGTCTGACACAATTCACATTGTAAATAGAGATTTGTTAAGATGCTTCAGCAGTTCTGTGGTGTTCTCCTCCCAGTTGAATTTATTATCAAGCTGTAATCCCAAGAATTTAACACTGTCCACTTCTTCTATCTGCTTGTCATCATATGTTAGGCGTATACTCGTGGGACACCCCTTACAAGTTCTGAACTGCATGTTGTGTGTTTTTTCAAAGTTTAGTGACAAAGAATTGGCTAGGAAACAGTGATTAATGTCCACAAATATTTTACTAGCCAATCTTTCTAAGACTACACTTGATTTGCTATTTATTGCAATGTTTGTATCATCAGCAAACAAAGCGAACTCAGCACCTGGTAATGTTACTGATGAAAGGTCATTCATATACACAAGAAAAAGTAAGGGCCCTAAAAGGGAACCTTGTGGGGACCCTACATGTAATTAGTTCCCAGTTGGATGATGCCTGATAGCTTAATGCATGTCTCTTTCCTAATAACACTCTTTGTTTCCTGCCAGAGATATAAGATTTGAACCATTTTGCAGCATTTCCTGTTACACCATAATACTCTAATTTACTTAAAAGGGTATTGTGATTTACACAGTCAAATGCCTTTGACTGATCACAAAATATACCAGTTGCCTGCAATTTTTTGTCTAATGAATTAAGCACATTTTCACTGTAAGTGTAGATAGTCTTCTCAATATCAGAACCCTTTAGAAATCCGTACTGCGAATTTGACAGTACATTATTAGAGATAAGATGATTATAAAGCTGATTGAACATTACTTTTTCTAAAATTTTTGAGAATGATGGCAAAAATGAAATTGGATGGAAGTTTGATGCTATTTCTTTACCTCCCTTCTTAAACAGTGGCTTAACTTCAGCATATTTCAACCATTCAGGAAATATTCCACTGATGAACTACTGGTTACACAGATAGCTTAATATGTTACTTAACTCAGAATTACATTCTCTAATTAACTTTATTGATATTTCATCATACCCACTAGATGTTTTTGATTTTAAAGATTTTATGATGGACTTTATTTCTGCTGGGGTAGTGAGGGTCAAATTCATATTATGAAAGTTACTTGAAATGTCTGGTCTGAGGTATTCCATAGCAGCATCTACGAACCTGACAACCTCATCTTTTCAGTAACAGTTATAAAATGTTTGTTAAAAAGTTCTGCAACACTATACACATCTGTCACCAATGTATCATTTACCCTTAATGCTATTTGTCCCTCTTCATGTCTGGTTCTACCTGTCTCCTGGTTCACTATATCCCATTTTGTCCTTCTTTGGTATCTTATATGACTATCTTTTCCTTGTAATATACACTCCTGGAAATGGAAAAAAGAACACATTGACACCGGTGTGTCAGACCCACCATACTTGCTCCGGACACTGCGAGAGGGCTGTACAAGCAATGATCACACGCACGGCACAGCAGACACACCAGGAACCGCGGTGTTGGCCGTCGAATGGCGCTAGCTGCGCAGCATTTGTGCACCGCCGCCGTCATTGTCAGCCAGTTTGCCGTGGCATATGGAGCTCCATCGCAGTCTTTAACACTGGTAGCATGCCGCGACAGCGCGGACGTGAACCGTATGTGCAGTTGACGGACTTTGAGCGAGGGCGTATAGTGGGCATGCGGGAGGCCGGGTGGACGTACCGCCAAATTGCTCAACACGTGGGGCGTGAGGTCTCCACAGTACATCGATGTTGTCGCCAGTGGTCGGCGGAAGGTGCACGTGCCCGTCGACCTGGGACCGGACCGCAGCGACGCACGGATGCACGCCAAGACCGTAGGATCCTACGCAGTGCCGTAGGGGACCGCACCGCCACTTCCCAGCAAATTAGGGACACTGTTGCTCCTGGGGTATCGGCGAGGACCATTCGCAACCGTCTCCATGAAGCTGGGCTACGGTCCCGCACACCGTTAGGCCGTCTTCCGCTCACGCCCCAACATCGTGCAGCCCACCTCCAGTGGTGTCGCGACAGGCGTGAATGGAGGGACGAATGGAGACGTGTCGTCTTCAGCGATGAGAGTCGCTTCTGCCTTGGTGCCAATGATGGTCTAATGCGTGTTTGGCGCCGTGCAGGTGAGCACCACAATCAGGACTGCATACGACCGAGGCACACAGGGTCAACACCCGGCATCATGGTGTGGGGAGCGATCTCCTACACTGGCCGTACACCACTGGTGATCGTCGAGGGGACACTGAATAGTGCACGGTACATCCAAACCGTCATTGAACCCATCATTCTACCATTCCTAGACCGGCAAGGGAACTTGCTGTTCCAACAGGACAATGCACGTCCGCATGTATCCCGTGCCACCCAACGTGCTCTAGAAGGTGTAAGTCAACTACCCTGGCCAGCAAGATCTCCGGATCTGTCCCCCATTGAGCATGTTTGGGACTGGATGAAGCGTCGTCTCACACGGTCTGCACGTCCAGCATGAACGCTGGTCCAACTGAGGCGCCAGGTGGAAATGGCATGGCAAGCCGTTCCACAGGACTACATCCAGCATCTCTACGATCGTCTCCATGGGAGAATAGCAGCCTGCATTGCTGCGAAAGGTGGATATACACTGTACTAGTGCCGACATTGTGCATGCTCTGTTGCCTGTGTCTATGTGCCTGTGGTTCTGTCAGTGTGATCATGTGATGTATCTGACCCCAGGAATGTGTCAATAAAGTTTCCCCTTTCTGGGACAATGAATTCACGGTGTTCTTATTTCAATTTCCAGGAGTGTATTTGCTTTGATGTTCGTATTACAGTCTTTAATATTTTGCAGTATTTCTTGTAATATGCTATAGCATCAACATCAGAACTGTTTCAGATTGACAGATACAGTTTTCTTTTTTGTTTTACAAGATATCCCTATTCCTTGAGCAATCCATGGCTTCTTTGTAGACTTTGCTCTAACCTTGGTCAGTTTGAGGGGAAAGCAGTGTTCAAATCAGGTAAGCACTTTATTAGCAAAAGTGTTACATTTTTCATTCATGCCATGAGCACTGGAAACATCAGTCCAGTGAATGTCTCTGAGGAGTGTCCTAAAATAATCAATTTTTGGCTTATTGATTACCTTCTTGAGCTCAGATTTAACAGATTTTATATCCTGTTCAGTATTAACATTTAACAGAAGGAACTGCATGTCATGATCTAAGAGGCCATTGACTATTGGTTTTGTAATATAATTTTGTTCTTTGGACTTTTCTATAAAAATATTATTGATGACTGTTTGTGAGCAATTGGCTGCCCTAGTGGGGAACTTACAGTGGGAATTAAATTGAATGATAGTGTTACTAACTCAAATAAGTTCTTATTGGGAAAGTCTTTAAGGAAATCTACATTGAAATCACCAGCAGCCACTATTTCTTTGTTTTTGGTTGTTAAATAGGCCAGTACAGCTTCAAGATGGTTTATGAACAGATTAAAGTTACCTGCAGGTGCTCGATATACACTTAATATTATGAAGGGTTTTTTGTGAAATTCTACTTCTGTTGCACATGCTTCCATATGCTGTTCTAGGCAAAATATTTGAATGTCTGTGTTCTTAAATGTATGACTGTTCCTGATGAATGTGGCAACTCCTCCTTTCTCCATTTCTACTCTGCAAAAGTGAGATGCTAACCTAAACCCTGTAACACTTAAAAGCTCTATACCAGTGGTCACATGATGTTCAGAGAGGCAGATTATGTCAGCTGGGTTTGAGGACTCTAATTCATCTATGCAGATAATTAATCCATTAATTTTATTTCTCAGTCCTCGAATATTTTGATGTAATAAAGATAGCTGACATTTCACATTGACTGAGATAAAATTGGGTAGAGTTGAAATATCTGCTGATTGTTGAAAATTATTAACCAATAGCTGTTTATGCCGAGGTAATAAGCTAGAATTATGTTTTCTGGTTTCTTTCTCAAACTGAAGGTTTGTCTCAGTCCTAACCTCTCTTAAAATTTGGTTTCTTTCTGTCCTCCCTACCCTAAAAAAGGATCTTTTCTGAACCCTACAACCACCAGTATTTTATCACTCATGACAGTGCCTCCCCCCTTTAACTTTCCTGACAGTGTGAGCTTTCTATGAGAAAAAGGATTATATAGCTGAGAACTTTCTATGTATCTCTCTACTGATCAGCACTTCCTATCTATGTGGCAGCCTTTCTTTATACTACCTTTCCTGCTAATACCAAGAATTCTCAATTACTGATTTATGCTGGAAGTCGATTTACACTGCATGGTAAGGAAAGTGAAGCACTCAGAAGACATGGCTCGAAGTCATAGTAACTTTGTACAGTACACACCTTCAGCAGGTATAGAAATGATTAGAGTAGCAATTCTCTGTGACAGGTAGAATCGCCATCAGAGTGCATTAGTGTTGTTAATGTTTAGTGTTGTTGCCAGCCCTGGTGAGGTATATGAGGGATGTAAATAGCATACGTTAAGTGATCACTGTGAAGGACATGGGCATGCCGTATGCTTGTGTGAGACAGCATTATCAGCACCTGACAGAGTTTGAAAGGGGTGTCAGTGTGGGCGTCCATTCAGCCAGCTAGTTGAATGGTGCAGTGGTCCAATAAAGTGCATGCAAATGTGAGGACAGACATATTCATCGTCAAGGTTCCAATGAACCACGCCTGACCACCACAAGGGAGAACCACAATATTATGCATCAAGCACATCATTACCCCTTCACATCAGCATGTGCCATACGTGAACAAGTTATGGACATCCTGAGACATTCTGTGTCATCCCACTGCATTGTTCAGAGGTTAGCAGTAATCAGACCAGGGATTTACTGTCCACTGTGTAGGCTGATGTTGACACCACAACACAGATGGCTGCATTTGGAGGAGTGCCATGACCAGGAAACATGGACTGCTGGTGAATATCATTGCATTTTATTCAGCAATGAATTGCAGTTGTGCATTATCTCAAGTAACCATCACTGGAAACATTTGGCAGTGATCTGGAGAGAGGTCCGATTCTTCCAGTGTGTTGGAGATGCACGCTGGTGTTACTTCCGGTATTATTGTGTCGGGAGCCATCAGATATGACTTCATGCCATGGCTAATGGTGATTGGGGGAACTATGATGATTTGAGGGTCACTCCAAAAGAAATGCACACTATTTTTTTTTAATTCTATCTTTTATTCTACATGTTTGAAAATCTTACAGTGTGTAGATTGGGGGAACTATGATGATTCGAGGGTCACTCCAAAAGAAATGCACACTATTTTTTTTTTAATTCTATCTTTTATTCTACATGTTTGAAAGTCTTACAGTGTGTAGATACATCCTTTAGGAACAATATTTTCATTTCTCCACATAATTTCCATCCCTCTCAATTGCCTTATGCCATCTTGGTACCAGCGACTGTATACCGGTCACCATCTTCAAACCTTGTTCCACAAAGAGAGTCTTTCAGTTTCCTAAAGAGATGATAGTCACATGGAGCCCGGTCAGGACTGTAAGGCTGGTGTTTCAGTGTTGTCCATCCGAGTTTTGTGATCGCTTCCATGGTTTTTTGACTGACATGTGGCCGTGCATTCTCATGCAACAGCAAAACATCCTGCTTTTGCCGATGTGGTTGAACACGACTCAGTCGTTCACTGTGATGCATCTGTAAGCAGTCACCAATTTGTTAACTCTCTGCACATTGTCTGGAGTGTGTGCAGTACGAGGCCTGCTGCTGCGAGGATAATCCTCAATATTGCCATGCCCACTTTCATCACGTAACCTGCTTGCCCACCGACTAACTGTACTGCTACCGACAGCAGCATCTTCATACACCTTTTTCAATCTCTTGTGGATGTTTCCCACTGTCTCATTTTCACAGCACAGGAATTCTATGAAAGCATGTTGCTTCTGATGAACATCAAGTGTAGCAGCCATCTTGAAGACATGCTGTGAAGGTGATACTCACGGGAACAGGTTGAACTAGATTAGATTAGATTAGATTAATAGTTCCATGGATCATGAATACGATATTTCGTAATGATGTGGAACGAGTCAAATTTTCCAATACATGACATAATTAAGTTAATTTAACAACATACTTAAGTTAATATAAAGTTTGAAAACAAGCGGGAAGAATGTATCTACATACTGTAAAACTTTCACACATGCAGAATGAAAAGTGTATTTTTCCAAAAACAGTGGGCATTTCTTTTGGAGTGACCCTCATACAACAGTATGCCATGAACAGCCTGCATCTCGTGTTATCTCCCATCATTAGCCATTTTTCAACTGGACAATGCTTATGCACACATCATGTATGTCTATGAACTGTTTACATACAAGGGTGGTTTGGAAAGTTCTCAGAACAGAATAGAAAAAGAAGTACTTACATCACTGAAACATTTTTGTGGTTTTCAATGTAGTCTCCTTGTAGATTAATGCACTTGGTCCAACAATGTTCCCATGCCTTGATCCCATCTCAAAAATGAGTTTCCTCCAGGCCTGCAAGACAGTTGTCAACTCTGGCTATCAATTCTTTGTTTGAAGTGAATCTTCATCCACCAAGAAAAATTTTCAGTTTTGGCGAGATATGGAAGTCTAACGCAGCCATATCAGGTGAATTAGGTGGACGTGGCAACAATTCATACCTTAGTTCATGTAATTTTGCCATGGCGACGGCACATGTGTGCGGGCGCACATTGTCTTAATGGAAGATGACTTTCTTCCCTGCTAAACATGGCCTTTTTTCATGTATCTTTTATTGCATTTTGCCCAGGAGGTTAGCATAGTATTCTCCAATAATTGTTTGCCCAGTGGAGAATTAATCTACAAACAGAATCCCCTTCGCATCCCAGAACGCTGATGGCATGACCTTTCCCGCCGAAGGAATTGTCTTAGCTTTCTTTGGTGGCAGAGAATCAGCACGTTTCCACTGCTTTGACTGTTGCTTTGTCTCTGGGTATAGTAGTGCACCCAAGTTTCATCTGTGGTCACAATCTGGTGCAAAAAATCTTGTTCGTTTCTCCTAAAACAGGCCAAAAATGGTTCCGATATGTCCAACCTCACGCGTTTTTGATCCAGCTTCAAGAGTCACAGCACCCACCTTGCAGGTAATTTTTTCATTTCTGATTCTTCAGTTAAAATGTGATATACTCTTTCAGATGACATCTGGCACATTTAAAATGTGATATACTCTTTCAGATGACATCTGGCAAGCTTGAGCAATTTCATGCACTTTCAATCGGCGATCCTCCATGACCATTTTGTGTACTTTTGCAAGTATTTCTGCAGTAGTGGCACATCTTGGCCAACCACTGCACAGATCATCATCTGAGGTCACCAAACCAAATTTAAATTCATTTGTCCACTTAGCAACAGCTGAATATGAAGGAGCAGAGTCCCCCAGTGTATTCTGGAAATCAGCATGAATGTCCTTTGCTTTCATACCTTTCTTCCCAAAGTACTTAATCACTGCTCGAATCTCGATTTTTTTCCATCTTAGAAAATCACTACATGGGAACAACAACAGGGCCACGTCACCACCACAGCTCTCTTCCAAGAGCACTGACATGGCACGTGTTTACAAGCAACAGTCCAATGAATATCACATGAACAACTCGTTGCGCTAGTGCTGACCTGCTGTGGTGATTCCGAGAACTTTTCAAACTACCCTCGTAATGTTGAGGTACTCCCATGCCAGCAAGATCCCCAGAATAGAATACAGTAGAATAGAATAGACATTTATTGTCTTGTAACAAACAATTTCAAGCCATTGACTCAATGTACAGGAGACTCTTCACAACACAAAAACTGGTTTACAGTTTTTCTTATAATATCAGTAATATAATATACAGTACTGAATGATTACTCAATTAAGCAATTAATAATTTTTCTTCAAAAGTAACAAACTTTTAAAAATTAACAGTCCTAAATGCTTGCTCTCTCTTGCCCAAATTTTCAGGTTGTCGTTTATGAATTCTTCTGCTGAATAGTAACATTTCTGCACGAGTTTCACATAAAGGTTTTTTTCAATGTTTATAAATTTACGCTGAGCAATTCTCTTCCTTTCACTTTGTTATAAATTTTCATACCTATATAATATGGAGTTCGAGCATAAAGTTTTAAACGGTGGGTGGGCAGCATAAAATTATTTTGATTTCTGGTGTTGTACTCATGTTGAAAATGATTTGCTACAAATAAATCAGTGTTACTATGTACAAAGATAATCAGCTCAAATATCTATAGCGAGGAAGCACTTAAGATACTTAGATTTTTTATGAGTGGGCAACATGATTTTCTTCGCCCTACATTATACATATCTCTGATGGTGATTTGCTGAAGTCTTAGATATGACACATATGGTTTGAGTTACCCAAAAATACAATTCCATACCCTATTACTGACTCAAAGTAGCTGTGATATACTACTTTTCTTATGCCCATACTGGTAGCATTGTACAATATCCCCACTGCAAATGCTAGGCTATTTAATTAATTTGCAAGGTACTTATATGTGATCCCCAAGATAGATTTTTATCTAGCATTCCTACTCCATGTGAAATGGTTTTCCATTTTGAAGTATAAGTTTCTCTCTCTGATGACATAACCACTGTTTGTCTTGGGTTGATCATATAGGACTTATACCATTCTAATACCATGTCCCCAATTCCATACTTTTCCAGTTTACAGAGTAGCAAGGAGTGATTCACACTATCGAAGGCCTTTGATGTGTCACAGAAAAATCCTGTGGCATGCAGTGAGTTGTCTAGAGATGAGCTAATTTTACCGACGAAATGATTTATAACAGATACTGTGGTTTTGCCTTTTTGAAATCCGTACTGATTTTTTGAGATTATTTTATTAAATTTTTCAATAAAATTTTGAGTTTGTGTGTTGTCTACCTTTTCAAATATTTTTGTTAGTGATGGAAGAAGAGAGACTGGGCAATAGTTTCCCATATGTTCTTTTGTGCCTTTTTTGAATAGTATGTTAACTACTGTGTACTTGATTGCATCTGGAAAATAACCTTCTTGAAGGACTGTTTCACTATTGTAGTTGTGGCTGGCTGTGCAATTATTTTAGAGACTGTTTTTAACACTTTTGTTGTATCCCTTCCCATTCCACTGATGTTTTAGTTTTCAGTGATAGTATCACATTTTCTATATCTTTTACACTAGTTTTGGTAAATGTACTGAAAAATTCACCTTCAAATTGCTCACTGTTGAAGGAATTTACATTGTCTGGGCAATCTTCTACATTGATGTTTGATTTGTTTACATTTATAAAGAATTTTATTAAATAAATCTGTGGCACATGTTTCAGCTTTGATCACTGACCATAATGTCTTTGATTGGTTTTCACTATCCAATATAAATCTGTCCCTAATAGAATGTGTGGTACCAGCTCCAATGTCAACTCCATCCCAATGCCTGTATCGAAGATATCAAGCACCAATTGCAGCAGCAGTGGGGCTGCTTGCTTCAGGAGAGGCTACATTCTCTTGATGACACCCTTCTCAACCGAATCAGTGCATGCATCCAGGCGAGAGGGTTGCAACATTTTAAAGATAAATGGGCTTATACGGCCAAGTTCTGAACTCGAGTCAATTTTGTAATTGCTGCAAAAACATCACATAGCCTGTCAACAATGAAGTTTCAGTTCGTTTTTCTTCTCAGCACATCACATTTTTTGTCAGGCAGTGCATATAACACCAGTCTACATGATATCGGATGACTGAAAATAGATGTGTTTTCATAACTAATTTTTAATGCTGATTTTATAACTGATCTTAATTTTCTTCTATCATATATAGTTTTTCATAATTGAATAAAGTTTATTTTGTGTTTAATTGTAGGAATTTTGTTAGGAAAGCAAACTGGATACATGAAAATGCGAGTTTGATTAGTAACTAAAAAAGATAATTTTATAAACATATATTAGGTCTACTAAAAATGAATGTATTAATGAGCTATTTCTTTTTCTATGCAGTTCTGACAAAGGTAATTTGTCATGGTAGCTGTTAAATAGCTTTCTTTGATTTAGTCCATTAACTGCAACACCTTCTAAACTTTTCACACTAACTAAGGCTTCTAAAGTGTGGTCTTTCCCAGAATGCACTTCTGACCAAAAAGCAGTTCTGGTAGCTTGAGTCCAAGGTTTTTGTTAATCATGCCCTTTGCGTTCTTGTGATATTTCCAGAGAAACTTTCATCCTGTAACACATATTTCATCCTATCTAACCAAGAAGTGAAATACCAGTTTTCATGGATTTAGCTTTTTTTTAATATAGCAAAATATTTTCTTAAAAATTTTCATCCCCATTTCATCCCCTTGGGGGCTGAATTCCCATAAAACAGTGAAACACCTTTTTTTTTAATTTCTAACAGAGACGTCAAATACAAATTTTATTAGATTTAGCTTTGAAAAAAGTTTCACGATGAATAATTTCGTAAAACTTTTCATTCCCTATCTCACTCCCTTAGAGGGCTGAATTTCCAAAAACACTGAAAGAGGTATTTTTTGTATTTTTTTTAAATTTCTAATCAAGAAATCAAAACCAATTTTCAAATATGTAGCTTTACAAATACTTCAGTAGTTCTTTAGTAACAATTTATTCTCAAAAAACTTTCACCCACTATTTTACCCCATTAGTGGTTGAATTTCCAAAAACACTGAAACATATATGTCTTTCATTTCTGACAGAAAAACCAAATACCAATTTTTGTGGCACCTGCTTGAAAATGAAAATAGCCATATATTTTCGAAAAAACTTTCATCCCCTATTTCACCCCCTTAGGAGTGGAATTTCAAACAATCCCTTCTTAAACGATGCCTACATTGAGTTTCCAAAAACAATGAAGCACTTTTTTTATTTCTGACTGACAAACCAAGTACCAGTTTTCATATATGTAGGTTTGAAAATATGTTAGTAGTTCTTTAATAATGATTTGTTTAAACAAAACTTTCACCCCCCCCCCTCCCCATAGGCGTTAAACTTACAAAAATGCTGAAACATATATATCATATATAAAAACAAAGATGAGGTGACTTACCGAACAAAAGCGCTGGCAGGTCGATAGACACACAAACAAACACAAACATACACACAAAATTCAAGCTTTCGCAACAAACTGTTGCCTCATCAGGAAAGAGGGAAGGAGAGGGGAAGACGAAAGGAAGTGGGTTTTAAGGGAGAGGGTAAGGAGTCATTCCAATCCCGGGAGTGGAAAGACTTACCTTAGGGGGAAAAAAGGACAGGTATACACTCGCACACACGCACATATCCATCCACACATACAGACACAAGCAGACATATTTAAAGACTTTGTCTTTAAATATGTCTGCTTGTGTCTGTATGTGTGGATGGATATGTGCGTGTGTGCGAGACTTTGTCTTTAAATATGTCTGCTTGTGTCTGTATGTGTGGATGGATATGTGCGTGTGTGCGAGTGTATACCTGTCCTTTTTTCCCCCTAAGGTAAGTCTTTCCGCTCCCGGGATTGGAATGACTCCTTACCCTCTCCCTTAAAACCCACTTCCTTTCGTCTTCCCCTCTCCTTCCCTCTTTCCTGATGAGGCAACAGTTTGTTGCGAAAGCTTGAATTTTGTGTGTATGTTTGTGTTTGTTTGTGTGTCTATCGACCTGCCAGCGCTTTTGTTCGGTAAGTCACCTCATCTTTGTTTTTATATATAATTTTTCCCACGTGGAATGTTTCCTTCCATTATATTGAAACATATATATCTTTATTTTTGATGGAGACACCATACACCAGTTTCATAGGTTTAGCTTCAAAATTGTCTTAATAGCAGCATATTTCCAAAAAACCTTTCATTGTCTATTTCACTGCCTTAGGGGTGGAATTTCAAAAAAAGGTTGGTGGGATGATACCACAATCCAAGCAGTTAGAAGAAAAAATGGAGCATGGAGAAAATGGTGCAAAACTAAAAATGACGAAGACCATAAAAGATATATAGAGGAAAAGAAGAAGTGCAAAGAAATAGTGGAAACAGCAAAGAAAAAGGCATGGGAAGAGTTTACAAAAAAACTTGAAGAAGATGTGAAGAGCAATAAGAAAATGTTCTATAAAATGATGAAAAATAAAAGGAAGGCTTCTGAAGTACCAGTAAAGATGGAAACAGACGACGGTACCATTATTGAAGATCCAGGGAATATAAAAGATCTCTGGAAAGAACATTTTAAGAAGCTGTTAAACGCTGAGGAGCAGGTACATGAGGAAACAACAAATAATGGAGAAATTGAGAGAAGTTGGGAAGCAGAATTAGGACAAATTACACAGGAAGAAATGGAAAAAGCTGTGAAGAAGATGAATGGGGGGAAAGCCCCAGGACCTGATGAAGTATCAGTGGACATGATAAGAGCAGCAGGTCCAGTGGGAATGCAGTGGCTGTATAGAGTACTATCAAGCGTGTGGAGAAATAGTAAAATACCTGGCGACTGGAGAACAGGAGACATTGTTCCCATCTTCAAGAAAGACAATAAAAGACTTTGTAAAAACTACAGAGGAATAACCCTCATGAGTCATACAGCCAAGATTTTTGAAAGAATTTTACTAAATCGAATAAGTGAAAAGATAGAAAAGGAGCTGAGTGAAGAACAGCATGGGTTTAGGAAAGGAAGGAGCACAATCGACCTGATATTTTCTATCCGTCAACTGATGGAAAAAAGTTGGGAGTATAACAAAAGGGTGATAATGGTTTTTATAGACATAGAAAAGGCATATGACTCAGTTGACAGGGAAAGACTCTGGGAAGAACTGAAGAAGATAGATATAGAAGATGGATACATTAATGTTATAAAGACAATGTACAGAGGCCACAATTGTAGAATTAGAACACCATTGGGGAACTCTGAATACTTTGAAATAAGACAAGGACTTAAGCAAGGAAGTATTCTATCTCCTGCGCTTTTTAATGCTGTGATGGAGGGAATGAATAGGGCAGTTAAAGATATAGTAAAAGAAAAAGACAAAAAGATGATTTTTGCAGATGCTATGGTAATATGGGGTGATAAAGAGGTAGATGTACAGTTACAGCTTGATGCGTGGAAGGAAATAATGAAAAGGTATGGATTAAAAATAAATAAAGATAAGAGTGAAGTAATGGTATTTGGAAGAGAGAAAGGAATCAATGGAAATATTACCTTGAATGGAGAACCCCTCAAAGTGGTAGAAAGTTTCAGTTATTTAGGGAGTGAAATATCTAGGGATGGAAGAATAACTAACGAAATTAATAGGAGGTTACAGAAGGGAGGCAATTTCTACCAAACAATAAAACATCTGATTTGGAATAATGAAGTTTCAGAAAGAGCAAAACTCCTGATGTATAAGAATTATTACTTCCCTATTGTCACCTATGGTGGAGAAACATGGACAATGAAAGAAAGGGACTGGAGCAGGCTGCAAGCAGCGGAAATGAAATTTCTCAGAGCAGTTAAGGGAAAAACAAGAATGGACAGAGTAAGGAATGTAGAGATTAGAAAGGACCTCAAACAAGAAAGTATGAAAGAAGAAATTGAAAGAAAGAGATTAAGATGGTATGGGCATGTTAAGAGGATGCATGGGCAGAGACTCCCCAAAATTATGGAAGAACTAAAGATGGATGGGAAAAGACCTACAGGGTGCCCAAGAACACGGTGGAAAATGGGAGTGAGAATATCTGTTGAAAGGAGAGGTGTGACCTGGCAGCAAGTGGAGGAAGAAAAGTGGTGGGAGGACCGAGCCAAATGGAGAGGACTCGTCAGCACCCAGACCCGGCAGTAGCTGGAGCGGGATTCGGATATAGATAGACAGGGGTTGAATTTCAAAAAAAGGCTTCTTAAATGACGCCTACAGTATAAGATCAACATCCTCTGCAAATTTCAAGTTTCTGTCCTTAGTGGTTTGTGCTGGTCAATGATGAGTCAGTCAGTTGGGACACTGTCTTTTATAAATATACATATGAGTGTGATAGGTGGGCAGTGCAAAGCATTAGAGTACAAAGCTTTGACCATATCAGAGATATTTTGTGCCTGGGACTAAAAACATGTTGTCTGAACTGTTCATTGACCACAAAAAAATATTAGTGAATGACGCAACCAGCCACAAATACTTTTTAAATTTTTTATTTGTGCCATAACTGATTCTGGGCAGCCATGAACATCTTCAGATGGCTAAATTTTTTCTTTACACAGAGGTTTTGACCAACAGGATGTTGTCTGCTCCATACTGCTCAAGAATATTGAATGTTACAAAAATAGATGCATGGGCTGCCTACAGATCTGTTACCAAAACCTTTCTAAGGAATAAAAAACATATAAGTTACAAGAACATTCTCAAAACCATGTTGGAAAATTTCAAGTTGTTGAGTAGTAACATGGGTGTGAAATCTACATTCTACACTGACATATTGAGTACTTCCCTGTAAATCTGCAACATCTTAGTGAAGAGTAGCATGCAGTTGTGGAGAGGTAATAGGAAAGATTGAAATAATGTATGATTGCTCACTATTGTTATGTTTTGAAGATGGACAATAAAGATGAAGGTTCTTCAAGGGAATAAAGAAAGATAACACTTGAAAATTAAATGTAAAAGAGAACTCATAATGTAGCTGACAATTGTTTATAGTATCCTTGGTATATGCCTATGAAAATAAAACAATAATTATAATCATATAGAATTTGATTGAAATTTTATTTTAAGATATGTGTTTCAGTTACTTAAATCTTTAGAATATGAGATCTTATTTTATGAATAATTGTGATGTGACAGAGCAAAATGAAAGTAATTTTTAGAATCAGCAATACAGATTAATTCTAGAATACCTATTTTTGAGAAATCATTTGACAAAAATTTTTAAAATGTAGACTTATGTATTGATTACAATTCAGATAATACTCTTACTATAACAAAAGTCTCTGTTCAGTTTCCATCATGTATTTCTCCTTGTATTGATGTGGAGTGGGACAAATAGGAGGGCACTGAAATACCTGTTGTGTCCATAGAATTCCTAACTTGGGGTATTTTCGAGGTGAATGTTAAATCATAATCGCCAAGAGTCACTGAATTCAAGCTTAATATAAACCTGGGTCCCTGACCCAGAGGCTTGTCTGTGCTGCCATTCTTCCAGTACCTCAAGCTCTGGTCAGTTATAAGCCACCATCATTGTGAACAGTGATGGGGCATTGTGTGAGCAGAGAATTAAAGGTTTAACCTCAGCAAATATAAAACAGGATTTATGTTTTACACCAAAAGAGTCCTCCAAACCACTGAAAATTACAAGTGTTCATGACATCGAAAAACTTCTATAACCTATGAGACTATGACAAAAGTTCACAATTCCATACTCAGTGATTGCCAGTTAATGGCATACATGGTCACTGATATTGCAAAGATCTCAGTAGCACACTTTCAGCAAATTTGACGCCTAGCTTTGTGCATAATAAAGCTTTCTACTCAATGGATACCATGCCTGATAAACATAAACCAAAAACACATTCAAATGTGCATTGCACAAGTGAATTCAGACTTGTTTACACACAATTTAATTTATAAACAATATTTTAAAATTGTTTTAAATATCAATAGGCATACACTTGCTGATTTCTCTCATAAGGAATATGTCAGCTGTAGTAATTTCAGTTGAGTTTGCTTCAATGGCTGTCATTTTCTGGGATTCTCATGGCATGATTGTTTATAGACTTCTACTACAAGATCACGTCTATCACCACAGGATTTTACAAGTCACTTTGTAAACAAGGTAGTGTTCTTTAATCACACTAATGCATTAGAGTAATAGTGACCATCAGAAGTAAATTATGCGTTATCAAAACATGTACACTGTGTGATCAAAAGTATCCGGACACCCCCAAAAACATATGTTTTTCATATGAGGTGCATTGTGCTGCCACCTATTGCCATGTACTCCATATCAGCGACCTCAGTAGTCATTAGACATTACGAGAGAGCAGAATGGTGTGCTCCACGGAACTCATGGATTTCAAATGTGGTCAGGTGATTGAGTGTCACTTGTATCATACATCTGTACACAAGTTTTCCACACTCCTAAACATCCCTAGGTCCACTGTTTCCGATGTGATAGTGAAGTGAAGGGACATGTACAGCACAAAAGCATACAGGCTGACCTAGTCTGTTTACTGACAGAGACCGCCGACAGTTGAAGAGGGTTGTGAAGTGTAATAGTCAGACATCTATCCATACCATCACACAGGAATTCCAAACTGCATCAGGATCCACTGCAAGTACTATGACAGTTAGGTGGGAGGTGAGAAAACTTGGATTTCATGGTTGAGCGGCTGCTCATAAGCCACACATCACACTGGTAAATGCCAAACGACGCTTCACTTGGTGTAAGGAGTGTGAACATTGGACGACTGAACAGTGGAAAAATGTTGCGTTGAGTGACAAATCACAGTGCACAATGTGACGATCGGATGGCAGGGTGTGGATATGGTGAATACCCGGTGACGTCATCTGCCAGTGTGTGTAGTGCCTACAGTAAAATTCGGAGGTGGTGGTGTTATGGCGTGGCTGTGCTTTTCATGGATGGGGTTTCACCCATTTTTTTGTTTGGCACTATCACAGCACAGGCCTACATTGATGTTTTAAGCACCTTCTTGCTTGCCACTGTTGAAGAGCAATTTGGGGATGGCAGTTGGATATTTCAACACGATCGAGCACCTGCTCATAATGCATGGCCTGTGGCAGAGTGGTTACACAACAGTAACATCCCTGTAATGGACTGACCTGCACAGAGATCCTGACCTGAATCATATAGAACACCTTTGGGATGTTTTGGAATGCCGACTTCGTGCCAGACCTCACCGACCAACATCGGTACCTCTCCTCAGTGCAGCACTCCATGAAGAATAGGCTGCCATTCCCCAAGAAACCTTGCAGCACCTGATTGAACATATTCCTCTGAGAGTGGAAGCTGTCATCAAGGCTAAGGCTGCGTTCACACTGCTGGCCGGGCCGGGCCGAGCCGAGCCTGGCCGGGCCGCCGCCCGCTTCGATATCAAACACATGGTTTTGAATTGCGGTGTTCACACTGGCGGCCGGGCCGTGCCGACACGGCATGAGCCTCCCGGAGCCGAGCCGGCGACATCCCGAGTGTTTAATATTGCCGGCACGAGCCGACCGCAGGCGCGAGCCTGTGGCGCAGCACTACAGCTTCTGCAGTACACGCATCACACGTCTCCCTTCTGCTTTCTTCACAAGTGTGACTGCACACGTCTTTTATTTTAAGATGTTGCCTCACATTTCACAATCAGTCAGGAAAAATTACGTTTATTATAATGATACATGCGAAATTACTTTTATTTCATTTATTTAATCTACCGTATTTACATGCATTTACAACAATAGCTCGCCAGCGATCGCAGCACTGCCGCCACTGAATAGTTCGCATTTACTTGTAAACGGAGACAGATATGAGTGTCACTGAGGGACGGAAATGTGTCCCTGCCAGATGATAATGCATTGTAAAGTCATGCTGTGGCAGTTCCTTATCAGTGGAAATAGAACCACTGAGTCAAAGGGCATTATCTCAAAACTCTTCGCCTATCAATCTGTCTATCTTACAAGGTAATGAAAAGAATTCTGTGAGGTCATCAGTGGCTCCACATGATGAACCATCACCACTGCCAAGCGCTGCATCATGAAGAAAAAAGAAGAAAAAAGTTGGAAAATTCTGAAGGAGTATTTCTGCGATTCTTCGTTGAAGGCACAGCAAGACATTACCCAAAATGATGAAGCTAATTACTTCCTAATGATTCTCAGGAGTCCCATAAACTCTCTTCCCCTCAGAGGTAAGCGTTTGTGAAATTTAAAATACAAAAGCATGACTGCAATTAACTGGAGGTAGTGAATGCTGTACAAAGTTCTACTGCAAACCAAAAAGTGTGTACTAACGAATCTTACCTTATCGTTATACACAATTTTTCTTCTGCTGTTATATTTCTGCGAAAATTTGTGTTCTGCTTAGAAATTTTGTCTTGAATATTCTGCAGCACATGTATTATGATTCATTCTGTAATTTGAATAAAATTTTTCAGGATAGTTTTTAAGTTCTTCATATAAAGAAAGAAACTCTCCTAAATGTCTGTCGCTATTCATGGGATGAATCCATAACCTCCTAGTGCTTCTGTACTTCAAAACTCGACGAGTTACTGCAGAGTCAAAACAATACCAATAAAAGAGTGAAGACATTGTTCTACACGACAGCACAGACTGGCTAAAGGCGAGCAACTGTTGACTGCAGCTGTGTTTTCTACTGACTTGCTTGTCAGCTGTCGAAGGGTGGAGATCTTTTTAAATTTATTTATTTGGCCTCCCGCCAGCCATTTAGCCAAAGACTGGGGATTACCTTGACAGTGCAGCGCAGCCCGCCAAGGAAGAAAAAAAAAAACAATGAAGAACAATGAAACTCACATCAAAGTAGACAACGTGACTACAGAATTGCACTTCAGTTATCTTTTAGTTCGAAATACGAAATGTACATCATACTAATTGTAGGATGTTGATGACAAATAATTGTTTGTCTTTTGTGATGCAACGTGTGGCCAATTATAAAAGCATACCAGATGATTGTCCAAGGGTGGGCCAACACAATATTGAATTCCAGCATTACCGATGGAGGGCGCCACAAACTTGTAAGTCATTTTCAGCCAGGTGTCTGGATACTTTTGATCACATCTGTTCCAACTCAAATAAAAACTACTTGCACAGTATTATTGAAATATGCTACAGAGACGTAAGATACTACTGCAACTATTAATTTACTTATTCATTCATTCATACCTGCGCAACCCACCTAGCACACAGCAGCAGCACTACTTAGCCTGATGCCGTGCTACAGTTATCTCTTTTGTACTTGACCGTCATTCTCAAGTGACAGTTTCTGGTGCAACTCCTTTTTTAACCAGAAATTGCCAGATTGATTATTAGATTTCATACAGGGACAATGAAAGAGAAGAGCACTTATGAATGTGAAGCTCTAGATCAAAAATGAATGTTCTTTTATTTATACATGTTAGATTACCACATAACCAACTCTCTGGCTTCTACACAAAATTGGCCACATAATGTGCCTTGTATGAAGCTACAGTGTTCTTACTGCTATGTGTTGAAATTAACCTGAAGAGCAAGAGACAGTATTCTGCTTTCGAACACACAATGTAATTGGTTGAATAGTAACTCAGTTACAAAGGCCATACTTTACCTTCCGCTTTTCTGATTAAAGTGGCAAGTTTATTAAGACATTGGATTCACATTTAGCAAGAGTTACGCTCAAGGAAGGAAAGGTAGAAAGACTGGGGTGTAGCTTGCTGCCAATAAGAAAGGCTTTAGCAGAGCAAAAACTCAGATACAGTTAGGACAGGAAAGGAATGATGTTCTTAAATGAATCATTCCATCAGTTGCCATGACTTATTTAGAAAAACTGCAGAAAATGTCAATTAAGATTGCAGGAAAGTGGTGTGATTCCACACCTCTTGACTGTTATTCATTCCAGTGTGATAACCACTGTCCCATTTCATTTGCTGAATGGGTTTCAATTCCTCATTCTTTTTGTTTCCTCATCCTCCCTCTGTCACAACTTCTGCTCTATATCGATAATCTTCCATATTTTTGGACAATTTCTTCAAATTAGACATGGCTCATACACAAACTTGAGAGGATATAAAATGAAAATTTTGTAAGAGAAACAACTGAAAACAAAATGATTATGAAGGAAATGAGATAGAAACTTCTGTTGGGCAGACATCACATTTCATTAGTTAAGAATCTTGATGGGCAGCAAGCAAAGTAAACAGAAGAGTACAAATGGCTTGAAGTACCTTTGATAAATTAAATAAAGTTTTTAAAATATAGCTTCCATTGTGTCCCACAGGGAAAGTTGACAATCAATGTGGATCTCCAGTATTAGCATAAGTTTGTTGGACATAGCCTTTTAATGTGTAAACCATCATCAAATACTGAGGATCAAATAGAAAGGAAAGAACATGTATGTTGGGAATTACTGGAAGTCACAGGGAAACAAAGAAATGGATTGGGGAACAGACTGGAGTAAGACACATAATCATGATTGTAATGAAAGTAAAACTGAGGTGGGTGGGGCATGCAGTCAATTTACTGGATGGCAGATGAACCATGGAAGCTCTCTTTATTAGATTTCAAAATAATTTATGTCTTGAGGCAAACAATACATGTACTAACAAAAAGATGATGTATAAAAAAGCTTCTAATTGCACAACTTTCTGGTTGTCATCCACAATAAGTGACCTAAATTTTATTATGAGACAAACTTGCGTGTCTTTGTGTTATTAATTTATTTAGTTGTTTACATATAAACTTTGTATCTGTATCATTGAAATTTTAATCTTGTTGACATATTTCTGTAGGAACTTATAGAATGCATAGTCACTATATACTTTTATGCTTATGTACATGTCTATAAATACAGATCATTTATTGTTTCACAGGTTGCTAGCAATTCAAATTGTCTGCTCTACTATCTTTTGTTCTTGCGACTCTTTCCTGTTACACCAAACTGGTTGATAAATCTTATAGCACCATTAGCTGGTGTACCACTCACACAGTTTCTCATTACTGTGTTTCTTGGTGAGTACAGTAATTGTTTAACACTTATTCCACGGTTAAGTTGAAGCATTTTTGTTGTTCTAACCAACATAGGTTTCTTGTGTGAAACTCGGCTGTGGACTGACTGTCTCGTGACCAAAAATTGGGCCCTTATACACTCCTGGACATTGAAATAAGAACACCGTGAATTCATTGTCCCAGGAAGGGGAAACTTTATTGACACATTCCTGGGGTCAGATACATCACATGATCACACTGACAGAACCACAGGCACATAGACACAGGCAACAGAGCATGCACAATGTCGGCACTAGTACAGTGTATATCCACCTTTCGCAGCAATGCAGGCTGCTATTCTCCCATGGAGACGATCGTAGAGATGCTGGATGTAGTCCTGTGGAACGGCTTGCCATGCCATTTCCACCTGGCGCCTCAGTTGGACCAGCGTTCGTGCTGGACGTGCAGACCGCGTGAGACGACGCTTCATCCAGTCCTCTTTTGTTTTCTTTTTAGTATGTGTAACAGAAGTACAGATATGGAAGAGAACTCCAAAATCAATGCAACATTACATCAGCAACTATTAGTTATAATTTTCTAAACATAGTTTGGGTGCAACAAAGCATTCATAAAGTCTGGAATTTATTCATATAAACATTCTCAAGAAAATATCAACCTGCTGCCAAGGCTGGCAGTTAGCTTTTAATGTAGAGAAAGTTGTGCACTTCACAAAATGTAAAAATGTAGTATTGTTGGACTGTAGTATTAATGAGTTACAAATAGTGTAATTCACATCATACAGATATTTGGGAGTAACAGTGTGTAGATGTATGAAGTGGAATCATCACAATCTCGGTTCTAATTAAATCTGATGGCATGCTTTAATTGATTGTCAGAATACTCGGAAGTTGCAGTTTGTCTACAAAAGAAACTGAATAAAACACATATGGCCCATACATAACAACTGTCCATGCTCAATGTATGTGGCCTATATCAGGTCAGACCGACAGGTGTATAAAGTGTACACAAAGAAGGCTGATGCATTTGGTCGCAGGCTTGTTTGACCAGTGAGAGATTTTAACAGAAATGTTGAAAAATCTCAAATGGCAGACACTTGAAGGAGGCATCATACATCTTGTGAGAATGTGCTTAGAAAACTTCAAGAACTGCCTTTCAATGATGGAAACTGAACATAGTTTTCAGTCGCCTACATATCTATCCCAAAGAGACTGTGCAGATAAAATTGGGAAAATAATAGCTTGCCTAGAAGTGTACCACGATCATTCTTTTCATTGCCCATCCATTAATGGAATGGTCTGAAACCTTAATCCATGTCCCTAAAATGTGACAGTAAAAGTGAGTTCAGACGCAGTCAGGTCATGTCAAGTCTTCGAACAGTTTACGAAGGGATTCTCAGACTCCTCACACATGAGAAATCTATGTACAGAATTTCAAGGAGACTATGTAGAAAAGGACAAATTTCTTTTTGATGTGTACTAATAAATTAAAAAAATGAAGAATGGGTGTTTGTTTTACAGTCCCTGTAGTGGTAACACCTGCTTTATCTTTTCATTGATTTGTTGTCCTTGGTGTTGACGCACTGGCTAAAATATGGTTTGTGGAAGTGCAACTACTGTAAATAATGTAGCCGAGAGGTGTGCAGTTGCATTTCACAGTACTTTAATTTCACTGTTCACAACCCCCTAATAATACATAGTTATATGGCCAGTGCACTATTGTTTAACTTTCGATAAGCCTCATTAATAGTTTGCAGGCAAACCTTCGCATACTGCTACAATAGTTTCCTGTTGAACATCTACGAGCAGTAAAACCTAACCAAAAAGTTCACAGTTCTTGAAGAATAATCAGATAGTATGGAGAAGACACTGTTATTGTTTTTAAACATGGCCTAATTGTTTAACACTTATTCCACGGTTAAGTTGAAGCATTTTTGTTGTTCTAACCAACATAGGTTTCTTGTGTGAAACTCGGCTGTGGACTGACTGTCTCGTGACCAAAAATTGGGCCCTTATACACTCCTGGACATTGAAATAAGAACACCGTGAATTCATTGTCCCAGGAAGGGGAAACTTTATTGACACATTCCTGGGGTCAGATACATCACATGATCACACTGACAGAACCACAGGCACATAGACACAGGCAACAGAGCATGCACAATGTCGGCACTAGTACAGTGTATATCCACCTTTCGCAGCAATGCAGGCTGCTATTCTCCCATGGAGACGATCGTAGAGATGCTGGATGTAGTCCTGTGGAACGGCTTGCCATGCCATTTCCACCTGGCGCCTCAGTTGGACCAGCGTTCGTGCTGGACGTGCAGACCGCGTGAGACGACGCTTCATCCAGTCCCAAACATGCTCAATGGGGGACAGATCCGGAGATCTTGCTGGCCAGGGTAGTTGACTTACACCTTCTAGAGCACGTTGGGTGGCACGGGATACATGCGGACGTGCATTGTCCTGTTGGAACAGCAAGTTCCCTTGCCGGCCTAGGAATGGTAGAACGATGGGTTCGATGACGGTTTGGATGTACCGTGCACTATTCAGTGTCCCCTCGACGATCACCAGTGGTGTACGGCCAGTGTAGGAGATCGCTCCCCACACCATGATGCCGGGTGTTGGCCCTGTGTGCCTCGGTCGTATGCAGTCCTGATTGTGGCGCTCACCTGCATGGCGCCAAACACGCATACGACCATCATTGGCACCAAGGCAGAAGCGACTCTCATCGCTGAAGACGACACGTCTCCATTCGTCCCTCCATTCACGCCTGTCGCGACACCACTGGAGGCGGGCTGCACGATGTTGGGGCGTGAGCGGAAGACGGCCTAACGGTGTGCGGGACCGTAGCCCAGCTTCATGGAGACGGTTGCGAATGGTCCTCGCCGATACCCCAGGAGCAACAGTGTCCCTAATTTGCTGGGAAGTGGCGGTGCGGTCCCCTACGGCACTGCGTAGGATCCTACGGTCTTGGCGTGCATCCGTGCGTCGCTGCGGTCCGGTCCCAGGTCGACGGGCACGTGCACCTTCCGCCGACCACTGGCGACAACATCGATGTACTGTGGAGACCTCACGCCCCACGTGTTGAGCAATTCGGCGGTACGTCCACCCGGCCTCCCGCATGCCCACTATACGCCCTCGCTCAAAGTCCGTCAACTGCACATACGGTTCACGTCCACGCTGTCGCGGCATGCTACCAGTGTTAAAAGACTGCGATGGAGCTCCGTATGCCACGGCAAACTGGCTGACACTGATGGCGGCGGTGCACAAATGCTGCGCAGCTAGCGCCATTCGACGGCCAACACTGCGGTTCCTGGTGTGTCCGCTGTGCCGTGCGTGTGATCATTGCTTGTACAGCCCTCTCGCAGTGTCCGGAGCAAGTATGGTGGGTCTGACACACCGGTGTCAATGTGTTCTTTTTTCCATTTCCAGGAGTGTATATCTTCGCAATAACAGGTACTGAAACTACACATTGTTCAAAGTTAAATTTACAGAAATTACAATTAAAATCTAACTCATTAAATTAACTGAATACATCGAAAATTCCGTCTTTTTAACAGTTTCTTCTACTACAAGAGTTAGGCTGAATTATTTGTTTAAATCATGAAATTAACAAATGTAAGTAGGTGCACAAAGAATACTTTTGACAAAACTGTTAATTACTTTGGAATTAATTAAGAGCCGGCTTTGCTAACATGTTTTCGAATAGAGCCAGATAAATCCTTTAAGAATACAATTAGTTGTTCCTCTAAATGTTTATAATTATTATATAATTTATATTTGTTTATACGTCAACAGTAGAATTTAAATTACGAAACAATTACTGATTTTGTCCTGTAACAAAAGATACTAACTAGGAATAGTCAAAATAAATTAGAAAATCAATTACATACATAAAACTAAGCACAAAATTAGATCTGGTGTTATATTCTTTAAAACTGAGGACTAATCTTTCTCTTTTTTTGAAAATGCAGATTATATTCATGTACGTTAATGATAATTAGTTCAGAAATGATAAAAAATGAAGTTAAGTAGGTAGCTGGCAAAACAAGAGGGGAAGAAAGAATATCCCAGCTTGCTTCATCACAACCCCCTCCACAGCTTATGTTGCGGAGACTAGTATGGTGGTGCTCATCTCTCAAGCAGTTGGTTTCATTCTTGATGGAGAAAGAAATCATACCTCAAATATATAAGCCCCTATAAAACTTCAATGACTGCAGAAACAACATGTGTTGTGGGCTCCAGGTGCTTCTGTTTCAGTTGCTATATTGTATCGTGATGATGTGGTACAATACTGTGCAGACATATTGGATATTAATAAAAGGTGTGCTTATAACAAGCGTTCACATTATCATCAACATTCAAAGACTGTTTGGTTGAGGAGAATCTTCTCTCTCTCTCTCTCTCTCTCTCTCTCTCAGAGTGTGTGTGTGTGTGTGTGTGTGAGAGAGAGAGAGTGAGAGAGAGAGCAGGGGGGGGGGGGGGGGTTATTTTATAATGAATCCAGTCAAAGTAGAGTATTGTTCCTACAGAAGCAACAGGTCCTCACTGTAGGTTTTGCATGCAGTGTTTTTGTAATTTAAGTATTGACAAAAATTTGTGCTCAGTCAACACTATTAATTTGATCAAAACCAAAGATGATCATGATATTTTCTCACAACTACTCATAGAAAGGCCCAATGCGAAGGAGCATAAGCCTCAAAGTGACCCTCTAAAATATCACACAATCTCCTTCAAATGAAATAGTTTGATTAATGGCAAGAAATTAATGTATGCAAAGTACCATAATTCCTGAAATCTCTTATCAGATTCGTGGTCATATTAAATCTTTTCCAACTAAGCTGAGCCTGTTTCATTTTTGGAATATAAAGTACTTAGATGCTAGATTAGACATGAAGACAATGTAGTCTACACTCCTTCATTTGTATCTACACTCAAATGTGAAATACAAATTTTACCTCCATTAGTTTAATCTGTAATTAGCTCAAACTCAAACTGATGCCTGCACAAAAAATGTTAAACTTCACAACAAAAGTGGACACCTCTGTGAGAATTATAATTTCACTAAAGAACAAAGAAGTTTTATCAGAAACTGAAGTTATGAGCAAGATAATATTGTTGGTCTTACAGATGCTTCCATTACCAAAATTCCCATCCAAGAAATTTACTTATGTTACATATACATCAGTTGCTTTAGTGTTGACAAATTGAAAACCAAATAGTGTAAGTTTTCTTTGTAATCATGAAGGAAATCAAGGAAAGGAGCCAATGATGTTTGTACCATATGGTTCAAATACATAATTGATAAACAATATATACCTCTTTTTCATATGGTTGACCTAGGCAAAACTGCAACCATGTAAAAATTGGGTTGTTTTGAAAATCTGCCTTATGCAAACACAATTAGATTTTTTTTTTTTTAATTTTTACCCAAACATTTTTATTTCTGTAAAACACAATATCAAATTTATAATAATTTAACTGTTGCAGCCCTTAGAATTTTACAGAAACAAAAATTTGACCCATAGGTGTCAAAACATGTCTGGGTAAATATAAAAAAAATAAATAAAAATAAACTAATTGTGTTTTCATAAGGTGGATTAAAAAAAAAAAACTTATCCATTATAGGCCATTCCTTGTTTCCCAATACCAGAGATTTCTTCCTTAAAAAGACTTCACAGAATTTGAAACACTGGAAGTCTTCTTTATTTTGAAAAATAGTGGTGGGCGGGACTATTACAAGAAAATGCCCTTACCTACTGAGTCACTAGGAAAGGCTGTTGCGGAACAATCGAAAGTAATATTTTTTTCTAGTACACACATGAGACTCGTAGCTGTAACAAATTTATATATGGCGTAGTGTATCACTCACAAATTCATATTCAAAAAACAACAGTAACCTTAAAACATCATGCTTCCCAGGATTCTGTTGTCCTGGGATGTTTGGCTGATTAATAAATAGTTAGATGTGGAAGAAACAGAGTGAGCATATACTGCAGGATTTCTAGAAATTTTATGAAAATTTCTTCCAGTGGCCCAATGCTGAGAGGAACAGTGACAGTGCAGGTGATGAGGTCCCCCCCCCCCCCCCCCCCCGCCCGCCCCACATACACTCTTTTTGTATTATGTGTATTACTGTTACTGGAGTAAATTTTTGGAATGTTGATTTTTATGACACTTTAGTATAATGTGTGTTACTGTTACTGGAGTAAATTTTTGGAATGTTGATTTTTATGACACTTTATTGATAATAAAGAGTTAAGCAATATTCAGTTTTTTTTTTTTTTTTTCACATATGAAGGTAAATTGAACTCAAAATATCATTCAATGTATGTTTTCTAATAAGCATAAACTTTTCTTTTCTGCCATCAAAGTGTTATCCATTTAGTAGACAGAAACCACAAGCTTTTTTCTGAATTTTTAGAAACTTAAATTGAAATCGAATTTAGTAGGTGATCACACCAATGTTTTAAGTATGAGATGTGTGTATCTTTTCCAAATTGAGAACAAATTCCCCCTTTTTATATGCTGTTTTTTCACTCTCTTGTAAAACTTAGAAAAAAAGTACTTATTCTTTCAGATAGAATGTATTAAAATAATAAAGTGAAATGTCACTTTTTTGGCAATTGTTTTTACATGTATCTCCTATAGAAACGAGAGACTGCCAAGAGAAGAAGATGGTAGTGACAGTAGGAACTGTGGAAATGTTTCTAATTATAACTGATGATATCTGTTCCAGGTTTAATGCCATATAATTTTATGTGCGTTCAAGCTGGTGAAGTTCTGTCCTCCATCACGTCTCTTGACACACTGTTTAGTACAGAAACTTTCATTAGACTGGGTCTGATGGCAACTGCATCACTGTTGCCAACATTTGTCATCCGCAAGCACAAAATCCAACAATCTTTGGACAGTTCGGTGCAGAAAAATACACACAGCCACAAAAGCTAACATCCAAAGTTAACTTTGGTTAAACTTGATGGTACTAGCACTTTTTTATTTGTTAAGTACATAATCTTGCAAAGATTAAACATGTACATACATTAAAGATTTATTTTTTTAACATTGTTATTTAATATTTGTGTGTTGTAAGGCTGAGACAAACTGGAAATAATGTATAAGTATTTTAAGTTTTCCTTCTTGATTGCTTCCCTTAACATATTGTCCAGTCTTTCATGTAGAATCTAGATGCTTGATGATGTATTTGTATTTAAAATAAATAAATAACAAAGCAAATAATTCTTTGGCTCTGATTGAGAGCGGGAGTCAACATGAATGCAATGAAAACACTGATAGTATAAACTGAGTACAAGTGTTTATCATGTCAGCAGGTGTCAGTTCAGCTGCCATGATTCAAATAACTGCCTTTTCTAGTTAATAAAAATTATCTTGGCCCTTTGAAATGTAATTTCAGTGTGCTAACTTACTTGTAATGGTAGTGGTACTTGCTCTTAACCTTATGCACTCCGTAAGGCAGCTCAGCGTACTCTTATTTAAATCACCACTGCCTGGGCAGCGAGCATGCCACAGAGAATTGTGTGTTTTCTTTATGGAAACAATGAGGCCACTGACCAACAGGTAGAGTATACATTAAAGCAAAGAATATGATTTCATCCAAATATATTTCCAAAACATTACAGTACAAAGGTCCTCATTTCTGCCCTGGGTTTCTTTCTTCACCAATGAAGTCTCTTGTAACACTTTTACAGAATATTTTGTGAGGCAGTTTTTCCAAGATGTTTTTCCCACAGTGATTCTTGTATAGCAAATAGCTGTTTACAAGTCCTACTTCCAACAACCGGAAATACAGTTTTTGCCACCACTCCAGACTTTTCATCAGAAAACCATAACTGGAAGTAAAATGGTCAGATCAATACACTACACCTATCTTGAAAGTATAATCAGTAATCACATTTGGTTACATTACTTCTTCCCTTTCCTTTCAGTTTCTCCTTTCTATAAGTGTCACTGAGCTATTTGCTTTTGTAGAAATGATGAGAACAATTCATTTACCTTGCCATGCCAGAACTATCATTTTGTTATTGCGGAGGCATTTTATTTCATGCTTCTTCAGATGCAGAACTCCTTTCTTGATTGTAGCTGGAAGGTTTTTGCGATTGGCCTGAAGTGTTCCTGTGTGATGCACGCTCTATTTCGACAGTTCATCAGCTAACAAAATAAATCTCGGGTGAACGGTCTGGTATGAGTGTGCATAGGACACAATATTTCGGCAATCGACCACATTTCCATCATCAGGTGCGCTGATGTACTGACCGGCAGTGGGCCGGCGCCATGTATATATAGGACAATCCCCCTCCCATTCCTCCCTCAGCTGCTTCCTATGAGTCGGTGCGGCCTGCGCCCCGCGTGCGGTCCAGGTACAGCGTCCGTTCGCTGCCGTCTGGGCGCTGCATCCTAGGTCTTCTTGTTCAGGAGGGTCTGCTGGCACCGCTCTCGTTATTCTTCCCTCCTCCCCGGAAGACGGTACACTCTGGGAAATATCCTTTATCTTCTTAATCCGGGTGATTGTGGGTTCCCATGCCTTGCTAAGGATATAACCGCTATCACAATTTAGTTGTGGCTCCCTTGCACTGATCTCTATGGCTTCTTTGATGACACAGTCCCAGTATTTGGAAGTCTGTGTCAGGACTTTGATTTGGTCATAATCCATGCTGTGGAGTTCCGACAGGCAATGTTCAGCGATTGCCAACTTACTGGGCTGTTGCAGTCTAGTGTGCCATTGATGTTCTTGACATCGGTCCTCAATGGTACGAGTAGTAGTAGTAGTAGTAGTAGAGGGTTTTTTTGGGCGCACGACAGCAAGGTCTTCAGTGCCCACTCAGTAACAGATTGAGACGGGTGTCAAGAAAATAATCAGAACAGTAAAATAAAACAGAAAGTAAAACACAGGTAACAAGGTTTGAAAAATATGTTCCTACCCACACCGAAGCGTGGGACAAAGCATGTCGTCAGCAGTAAAACATGGACAACACAGGAAGAAAGTGGTAGAGGGAGCTAAAACAATATAGCAGATGGAAGTGTCTGACTGACAGCAAGGAAAAAAGGGAGGAGCCAGCCACTCTGCAATACACTAAAACCTCCAGCCTAAAAGTTTAGGCCAGAGTCCAGACACATCACAAAACTTTAAAACCCTAGACACACGCGTCTCATTGTTAGCTAAAACATAAGGCAGATCCCCATCAACTTGTGCTTCTGCCCTTGCATCACGGTATAAAATGCAGTCTGTTAAAATGTGCTGGACAGATGTGCACACCACAATCATCACAAAATGGGGGATCCTCCTGCCGTAATAGAAAGCTATGTGTGAGAGGACAGTGCCCGATCCGAAGACGTGTAAGGGTCACTTCTTCCCGCCTGAACAACCGGCAGGAGGAACGCCATGGCCGAGTTCTTGACTTCACCAACCACAGTTTATTGGCCATCACCACCAGCCATTCTTCCTCCCACAACTCCATGCACTTCTTGTGGAGTGGAGAAATGACAGACTGCAAGGAAAGAGGACACTGGACCACATCCTGCTCTCTGCAGGCCTCCTTAGCAGCCTGATCGGCCTGTTCATTGCCCCATATTCCTACATGACCAGGCACCCAGCAGAAGGACATCTCCTTACCCCGCTGTAGGAACGGGTAGAATTGGTCATACATCAGCTGGACCATTGCCTCAGTTGGGTACAGATTCTGCAGTGATTGTAAGGCACTAAGAGAATCGGAGCAGAGGAGAAATCGATTGCCCCAAACACGATTCATCAGCTACAGTGCCTTCAGTATCATGTGGAGCTCCACTGCGAATACGGTATATTCATCAGGGAGGCGAATCTGGGCAACACGATCAGGAAACACTACAGAACAGCCAAGGAAATTCTCCTGTTTGGAGCCATCAGTGTAAACGACGGTAAAACTGCGATGCACATCTAAAATGTTAAAAAACAGAGATTGGGATGTAAAATCTTTCTTAAGATTAGTCAAATCTAAAATAAGTCTGGGTCTCCGGAGGAGCCAAAGTGGAAATCTGCTCCAAACAGGATGTAAAACATGAAGACCAGCCATATCCATCGCAGAGAGGCAATCCTGTGCACGAATGCCATAGGGCCGCATTGCATGTTGCCGGTTATGAAATAGCCATGCCAGAGGAATCTGAGCAACGGTATGTTATGCAGGTGTGTATGGTGTGAACAAAGTTTTATACGCCTGGCGTACTGTAAGTAGCCGTCGCCGCATATGAAGTGGCGGTTCACCAGCCTCTGCACAGAGGCTTGGTATGGGGCTGGTTCTGAATGCCCCAGTGGCCAACCGAAGCCCCTCATGGTGCAGAATGTCCAACAATAAGGCCTCGTAGACCCATACACCGTGCACCCATAATCGAACCAAGATCGCACAAACGCACTGTAAAACTGGAGCAGACAAGTCCTGTTGGCTACCCATGTACTGTGACTAAGACATTTCAAAATACTTAAAGCCTTCAGTGACCGTCGTTTCAGGTCTTTAAGATGAGGTAACAACGTAAGCTTAGAGTCAAAAATGAGCCCCAGAAATCTCACCGTGTCTTTAAAAGTAAGGATACTGTCCATTATCCTCAACTCAGGAAAGGTTAGAATCGAACGAGAACGGTGAAAAAGAACACACCATGGTCTTCTCGGTGGAAAACTTAAAACCACTCTTCTGCGCCCAGTCATCCAAACGTCTAAGAGTAAGTTGCAACTGACGCATTGTCGTTGCAAGGCTTGAAGAAAAGCAAAACAAAGAGAAATCATCCACAAACAAGGAACACTGGACAGGACTTTTCACTATGGAGGTAATGCTATTAATAGTGATGGCAAAGACAGTCACACTTAAAACGCTAACCTGAGGTACACTGTTCTTCTGCTCAAAGCGGTCAGACAGGACGTCACCAATTCGATATCTTAAATATCGTGGCGAGAGGAGAGACTGAATAAAAAGAAGAAGACAACCACGAAAACCCCATTCGTGAAGCTGCTCCAGGATGAGACGCCTCCAAGTGGTATCTTAGGCCTTCTCGATGTCAAAAAATACACCTAGAAGGTAATGATGGCGTAGGAAAGCTTGTTGTATAGTTGCCTGCAGGAGGGCAAGATTATGGAAGGTGGAACGAAACCTCCTGAACCCACACTGAAAGCAACTAAGGAGTTGCCAGGATTCTAACATCCAGACAAGGCAGCGGTTGACCGTCCGCTCCAAGGTCTATCCCAGGCAACTAGAGAGGGAAACTCTATGGTAGCTACTCGGGTTCGTGCGGTCTTTCCCAGGTTTTAAAAAAGGAATTAAAACTGCCTCATGCCATGAGTCAGGAAAGTGACCTGACGCCCAAATAGCATTAAAAAGTAAAGGAGGATTTCTTTGTTGCGCTTTGTGAGGTGCTGCAGCATACTATAATGGATCCTGTCGTGACCAGGGGATGTGTCACGAGCTGCAGACAATGAAGAATCCAGCTCTCTTATAGAAAATGGGCAGTTGTAAACTTCATGAGAGGTGGACTGGAAGTACAGACTACACCTCTCAGCAACCGCTCTACGGCGCCGGAAACCCGGATACTGATTGGTTGTTGCAGTAACCGTGGCAAAATACGTTGCCATAGTCTGGGCAACGTCTCGCAGATCCGTGTGGAGAGTGTCGTTATTCATTACAGAAGCCATGGGACAGCTCCCTCCTCTCCCAGAAATTCTCCTGATGGCCTCCCACACAATGGAACTTTTGGTGGAACGATTAATGGTGTTCAGGAACTGTTGCCATGACCTCTTCTTACTCTCACAAATAATGCAGCGACATTTTGCCCTTGCCACCCGAAAGGCTGCAAGATTCTCAGCAGTCGGCTGACACTGGAACCGATGCAGAGCCGCACGCCTGGTCCTGATTGCAGAGCGGCATTCGGCACTCCACCAAGGGACAGATTGCCTCTTCCAGTGGCCTGTGGAATGGATGCTGCAGTGGCGTGGTGGACCATTTTGGTAATATGATCCACCTACGCCTCAACATTCGCACAGTGTTCGAACTGGGCCAACTGATTATAAAGTGTCCAGTTGGCTCCACTGAGCACCCACCTTGGTGGTCTCCTTTCGGGGCCCACACCATCTGGCAGGTGAATCCAGATTGGGAAGTGATCACTGCTGTGCAAGTCAGCAACCACTTCCCATTGAGCTGGAGAGCAAAGCGAGATATCAATAGCAGAGAACAACCCAGTCGCTGTGCAGAGGTGAGTGCTCTATCCTCCATTGAGCAAGTAGGCACAGGATGACAGGATAAGATCTCAATTGCTCTACCCCTGGGAAAGGTAATTGCAGAGCCCCAAAGCACATTGTGGGCATTAAAATCACCACAAATAATGATTGGCTGGGGGAGCTGTGTAAGAAGGTTGGTGAGGGCCACGTCATCAAGTGTATCATGTGGGGGCAAGTAAAGCGAACAGACAGTCAATGGATGACGCACGTGCATGGACACAGCGACGGCCTGTAAAGTCGTCGTAAGCGAGAGAGGCGAGGAGTGGTAGTCCGTCCTGACGGAAATACCTACACCTCCTCTAGCTCTCTCTCCACGCAGGTCGTCCTTTTCGTGGAGTGTATAGCCTTGTAGCTCGGGGGAGTATGATGGATGGAATTAAGTCTCCTGGAGACACAGACACAGTGGTCTACCCTGAGAGAGTAGACAAAGTTCCTTCACATGTGTCCTGAACCCCTGCAAGTTCCACTGAAGTATGGGAGCCATCTATGACAGGCGGTAGCACTTCCATCTTGTCTCTCCGACAGTGTGGGGAGACTGCAGCAGGTGGAAGGGCAGGCGTGGGGCGAGGTGATTCCCCCACACATACGTCATACTCAATGAGCTCTGGGGAAGAGTCAGACGAAGCCTCACGTAAAACAACATCTGCATGGTCAGATGGTTTACTGCGTGATTTGACCCGCTGTTGCTGCTGTAGAGGAGCTTTCTGCGGTTTGGTGGGCTTTGGGGGAGCCGACGTGGGAGTGGTGATGGCCGTACCGGGCTTCGGAACAGCCTCAGCTGTTGGAGGCACCAGGGGCTGGCCCAAGTTCGCCACTGTACCTTTATCTGCCGTTCGAGTAGGGGCTACAGTGCAGTGCGTTGCAAGTGCATTGACAGCTACAGGTGTTAGTGCCAACTCTCACCACCTCTGTCTGCGTATAGGCATCGGCTTTTGGAGTAGGCTTCTGAACCATGGATGCAAAAGATGTGGCAAATGTATGAGGTTGCATCGACTTGTAGATCTTTTTGGCCTCACCATAGGGGATACACTTGGTTGTTTTTATTTCCTGGACTTTGCGTTCCTCTAAAAATATTTGGCAGTCCCTACTCCATACAGGGTGGTTTCCAGAGCAATTGATACCTTTGGCTGGAGACGAGCAACTAACTCTTTCATGAGCAGCCTTACCACAGTTGCCACAAGTCACTTCGCCTATACACCCTAAGGTGATATGCCCAAAATGCTGGCATTTAAAACAGCGCATTGGGGGTCGGGAAATAAGGCCTCACACTAAGGCGAAGGAAGCCAGCTTTAACATGTTCAGGAAGTTTCATGCTACTGAAGGTCAGAATGAAGGAGTCGGATTTGACAAGATTGTCAACCCTCTCATGATAGGTTGTACATCAATGATATCATCCGGAGCCCACTCACGTTGCAGTTCTTCCTTGGGAATGTCGATTAGATCCCGGCATGTCACAACACCTTTGCTATAATTCAAGGTGCTGTGCAGTTCAGTGTCTATGGCATGCTCCCCAAGGCATTTAGCAGATTGGAGGTTTGTTGCTTGCTGGGAATTGGAAGTTTCCACTAGTAAGGTCCCATTACGCAAACGCTTCACTGATTTTAAGGTGCCACAGATGCCCTCCAAACACTTTTGTATATAGAAGGGCGAAATCTCCTCAAAACTACCCTCCTTCCGTTTCACAATGAGAAACACGTTCTGATTACCAGAATGCATTCTGTTACTAAAGACATTACTTGTTAAAGATGTGCCGGAGTCAGGGGGACTGACTGCATGGGCCCTGTTGAGAGACTGGGTGTTAGAACCTTTCAGCAGCTCACCCTTTCTGCTGGGAGGAGGAAAAGAGGATTTTGAAGGATCCATCTCGGTCCCACGAGTAACTAGGGAACTAGAAGTCCACCTACACAGAGCCCCGCGTGCCTAGGTAAGCCTTATACAACTGAGGTGCCCGCTAACAACTGTTCCACCTTAACAGCCATACATCTCATCAGCGCGCAACACATCTTGAGATTGAGGGGTTGTTTATAGAGGTTTGTTCCATCCTCGTGATCGGGTGGCCAAGCCAAGATCCCCATTCCCTGAGACACACAACGTTCCACCGCCGCGCTGCACGGTGGTCGCTGAAGTATGCCCAGAGCTTATGGTGACAGGGGACTGGCGGCACTTACCAGTCCCCAGAATGCTGAGCCCCTGGGGGCTCAATGGTACGAATGGTCTACCCTATGTATACACTACCACATTGGCAAGGTATCTGCTAAACCCCTGATTTACGTAGACCAAGGTTGTCATTGACACAACCAAGAAGGCTCTTGGTTTTGCTTGGAGGACGGAAGATGGTTTTCACTTGGTGTTTACGTAAAATGTGTCCAATTTTTCCAAATAAGGCCCCACAAAATGGAATAATAGCCAAGGCCACCTCGTCCTGAGGTTCATTCTCAGCTTCCGCCGCTGCTGCAGGTGTGGGGTGTAGAGCCTTCCGAATTAGCCCTTCCTTGTAACCGTTCCTCCGAAACACAGCCTTCAGATGGTCCAATTCTTGTTGGAGACTGTCCCTGTTGGAGATGGTGTGAGCTGTGTGTACAAGAGTTTTGAGCACGCCATTCTTTTGTGCTGGGTGGTGGCAGCTATCCGCATGTAGGTACAAATCGGTGTGCGTCCAAGGAGTCTTGTAACGGAACCTTAGTGAATAGAGATACCACGTCGAAGTTCACCAGTATGTCAGATTCCTTAAGTGCCGGCCCACTGCCGCTCAGTATATCAGCGCACCTGATGATTACAATCCGGTCAATTGCTGAAAAATTGTGTCCTATGCACACTCATACCAGGCTGTTCGCCCGAGATTTATTTCGTCATATAATACGCCTGGAGAAATTGAAGAATCACAGTTCATCAGCTAATGCAAAACCTGTATAAAAACAGTCAGTGTACAAATGATAAATTATACTATGATTTCCCTATAACACTTCTGATATTAGCCAGCAATTGAAGGACTATTATCTCAGAAAAAATTCAAGTCTGGACGAACCAATGACTCTGTTGTTACAGTGCCAAAATAGAGCATCAAACTGCAAATATAACTGTTTGAGAATCTGAAATCACAAACTCAGAGTCCTCATTTTGTTGGTTTTTGAGGATTTTACATTTTGAATAACATATGATCTTTGAATGATACTGTAGTTTCTTCGGCAGCTAAATACCTATATGGTAAATAAATTTCGAGAAACTTGCGAGACAAGTAATCCTACACAGGACGTCCCATTGTGGCCGGTTACTGTGCCCCCACTGAGAGAATCTCTGCTCTCGTAGACCAACACCTACAACCTTTTACCCGGAACCTATCCTCCCATATAAAAGATACCAACCATTTCTTTGACCAACCCTCCACAGTTACTTTCCCTTTACCACACGGTGCCCTGCTCATCACTACTGATGCTACCTCCCTGTACACTAACATTCCCAATGCCCATGGCCTTACTGCTATCGAAAACTACCTTTCCAGATGCCCTATGGATTCCAAACCATCAACCTCCTTCCTAGCCTCCATGACCAACTATATTCTCACCCACAATTACTTCTCCTTTGATGGAATTACCTAAAAACAAATCCACGGTACGGCTATGAGCACCCGCATGGCACTATCCTATGCTAAACTATTCATGGGCCATCTAGAGGAATCCTTCCTAAAAACCCAGAATCCTAAACCCCTCACCTGGTTCAGATTCATTGATGACATCTTTGCTATCTGGATTGAAGGTGAGGACACCTTATTCACATTCCTCCAGAACCTCAACAACTTCTCCCCCATTTGCTTCACCTGGTCCTACGCAACCAAAGCCACCTTCCTAGATGTTGACCTCCACCTCAGAGATGGCTACATCAGTACCTCCGTCCATATCAAACCTACTAACCACCAGCAATACCTCCACTTCGACAGCTGCCACCCGTTTCATACTAAGAAGTCCCTTCCATACAATCTAGCCACCCATGGTCGTCGCATCTGCAGTGACGAGCAGTCCCTCTCTAAATATGCCGAGGGTCTCACTGAAGCCTTCACCGACCGTAATTATCCACCCATCCTTGTGCAAAAACAAATCTCCCGTGCCTTATCTTTCCAGTTTCCCACCACCTCCCAAAGTCCCACAGTCCAGCCACAGAGGAGCATTCCCCTCATAACTCAGTACCATCTGGGACTGGAGCAACTGAATTACATTCTCCGCCAGGGTTTCCATTACCTCTCGTCATGCCCTGAAATCAGAAATGTCCTACCCACTATCATTACCACCCCTCCTACCATGCTATTCTGCCATCCACCGAGCCTACACAATATACTTGTCCATCCTTACACAACCCCTGCTCCCAACCCCTTACCTCATGGCACATACCCCTGTAATAGACCTAGATGCAAGACCTGTCCCATACATCCTCCTACCACCACCTACTCCAGTCCGGTCACTAACATCACCTATCTCATCAAAGGCAGGGCTACCTGTGAAACCAGACATGTGATTTACAAGCTAAGCTGCAACCACTGTGCTGCATTCTATGTAGGCATGACAACCAACAAGCTGTCTGTCCGCACAAATGGCCACCGACAAACTGGGCCAAAAAACAAGTGGACCACCCTGTAGCTGAACACGCTGCCAAACATGATACCCCTCATCTCAATGACTGCTTCACAGCCTGTGCCATATGGATGCTTCCCACCAACACCAGCTTTTCTGAATTGTGCAGGTGGGAACTTTCCCAGCAATACATCCTACGTTCCCGTAACCCTCCTGGCCTCAACCTTCATTAGCTACTGTCTTCAACCATCCAGCCCCCTCCCTGTTCCCATTCCAGCACTACACAGCTGTCATTTCACCGCCACACCCAGTCTTTTAATTTATTTTTATTTCTCTCCTTTCCGCTACCTACCCCCACCCCCCCGCACCTTCTCTCCTGCCCTCTGTCTAAACTGCAAAACTTCACTGTCCGCCAGTCCCACCATACTATCCCTCCCTCTCCCTGCCCCAGCCTCCTCCTTACCCCCACCCAGTCGCCACTCCCATCATGCACTGGTGGTGCTGCTCGCAGTGTAGTTTCAGCTCTCTGAGACTGCAGACATGTGTGCAAGTTGCGCTTGCATGAGTGTATGTGCGTGTGTTTATGCGTGTCTACTGCTGACAATGGCCTTAATGGCCAAAAGCTATGATTGTGCGAATCTTTTTATTGAGCCTATCACAACTCAGCATCTCCGCTATATAGTGAGTAGCAACTTTCCTTCTCTCGTATTGTTACATTCCATCCTGGATTTTCCATTGTTTAATTAATCCTACACATTCTTCACTTTACTCAGACATGACTGAACCAGTGTATTGAGATGTGTAACACTCTCTGGATTAGAAACATGAAGTTCCCAGAAAATTTTCTGTGAGTAAAACAGTCTGAAAAGAAGTCAGATAATTGTAACAATTCTCTTGAAACAAAGTCCTGCAAGTTCTCACACTTTTGTACTGCCATATTCATTGGCACAACATGGAAGCATTTCATTTCTTCCTTGGTAACATTTCTCCAGTCCCACCACATAGATTGTTGTGGAAATGGTGTCACTTTACATATTTTTGCTGTGGCCTACCTGTTCATTTTGTTTGCTGTTTGTTGAAATAGGTTGTCTGTGAAAATTAACTGAAAGAAATCAACTGGCAATGATGGAACACTACCACTTTTAGTGATAAAATCACACTTTGATTTGTCAAAAGGAAAATCTGAAAAATTTTTGCTCCACATTCAACACGAATCTTCTGCTGAATCACTAGAAAAATACACATTTCACATTTCATGGTCTTCATGTCTGCCCTCGGTAGCTGAGTGGTCAGCGCGACAGACTGTCAATCCTAAGGGCCCGGGTTCGATTCCCGGCTGGGTCGGAGATTTTCTCCGCTCAGGGACTGGGTGTTGTGTTGTCCTACTCATCATCATTTCATCCTCATCGATGCACAAGTCGCCAATGTGGTGTCAAATCAAAAGACTTGCACCAGGCGAGCGGCCTACCCAACGTGAGGCCCTCGTCACATGCCATTTTTAATGGTCTTCATTATCATCTTCACTAGAATTGTTTAGAAATGAACCACTCTCATCATCAAAATCACTCTCACTATCGTTGTCGCTTAAGAGATTCCTCTAAAGGCTGTAAAATCTCTTCCTCGGAAAGAACTGAACATAAGGAACTAGCCATTGCATGCACGTGAACTTGAACATAATAATTCCAACATTCCTTTCAACACAACTGCAACAGTTTGACACCGAGTTAATGCCAAGTTCCCCTAGAAGGCAGCACCAAGCACCATTGACACCTAGTACTGTCAGAAACAAGAACTGATCATGTGACAGCCATGAACAATTGTGTCAAATGAGAATCACTATCCGAACAGAAAGCAAAATTCACAATGTTGAGCACCACTTGATGCTGGAGTGGAAAGGGTTAATAAAATAGTGTAATAGACTGGTGGATCTGGGTCGGGTGATGCTGTACAGTGCCAATTAACCAGCTTGTAATTCCAAATGCTTTTATTATGGCCTCCTGCTGTAGCTCAGTACAGGAAGCGACAACCTGGCTGCACGCCTCCTGTGTTTTGTTGCCCCACAATGCTGACAGAGCATAGCACATCAGCTGGGCAGTGGCCTGTGATGCAACTGCTTCTATCAGCAGTGATTCCAACTCCAGACAGTCCCAGATATCTATAACTGCTTGTATTGTGGTGCGCCCTGCATTGTCCAGAAGGCAACAGCCTGGTGATATGGCAGTGACCCACTGCCCCTGAGTCGATGCCCAGCGAGCTGATTCCCAGGGCTGGTGCTGATCAATTGAGAAAGCAGCTCTAGATCCCACGATCCAAGGGCGGAGCGCCCTGGTGCAAAGTTGGACTGGTACCCTCAAACAGCATTCCAAATGCAGCCGAGTGTAACAGTTTCTTGGTGACAGAGCTACAATACTAACGGAAGTGACTTTTGTATAAAATGGCTAGCTGCACTTGTTTAGGCTTGCTATGCCTTGATTTTTTATAGCTGCTAGTGTGGAAAGACTTAAGGCATCTGTCACTTGGGTAATGCTGTGTCAACTGTTTACATATCCTCCCACGTGGTCCTGCCTCACAATATTGCAAACGTTGTAGTAGATTATGTAAAGCAAAACATTTGCACTCCTGCAATTTACTTTCGATTTTGCCCCTTTATGACCAAATATGGTTGGTGCATTACAATACTTTGAATTACTAATACATACACTGATAAGCCAAAACATGACCACTGCCCAAGAAAGACTGAATGCTACCTGGTGGCATTGTGGTAACATAAAATGGGAAAAAATAGAAGCAGAGGAGAGATGAATAGTGAGTCATTCTAGCAACAATGTGAGCCAAAATGGAGAAATCCACTGGCAAAGTGACTTTGATGAAAGGAAGATTGCTACAGCCTGGCACACATCATTAAACACGGGCTTCCACAGCAGATGACCCCTATTTGTTCCCATACTGACCCAAGAATATTGTCCTAGTGACTGCAGTGATCACGTGATCATTGAGATTGGACCATGGGTCAATAGAAGCATTTTGCCTGATTTGATAACTCACATTTCTTGTTACATCACGTCGATGGTTGTGTCTGTATAGACTGTCATCCAGATGAACAGCTGCTTGAAACTTGCACCACACCACAGATGCAGGCACGTGGGAGGCATTATTATGTTATGGGAGACATTCACCTGGGCTTTGATGGGACGTGGTAGCAATCAAAGGCACCATAACAGCTGTGGACTATGTGAACATTATTGTAGACCATCTGCATCACTTCAGCTCTAATGCCTTCTCTGTTGGCAGTGGCATCTTCTAGCAGTAGAATTGTTGGTTGTGCTACAGTGGTTTGAGGAGCATGACAATGAACTCACATCGATGTACTGGCCACCAGATTTGGCTGATCTGAACCCACTAGAACACATCTTGGATGTTACTAGGCTCAAGCTCTGTGCCTATAAACCACCGGCTCGTAATTGATATGGTGAAGACACTTGTTCAGAGACCTCTTGGCTGATGCTAGCTATCATTTGTAAAATAATTCCAAGGATTTACTGAGGCCCTGTAATCAGAAGTCTAGTAGAGAGTCTAAACTAGAGGCTTAATCAGTTCCGTGGTTATACTGACTGTAGATTCATCTACATACCATAGACGGTGGAGACTTGTTTAAGTCATGTTGACAGGTCAGATGGGCACAATACACTAGAAATGGCCTCTGGGTGGCAAAGGAAGTGCAAACTGCACATCAAAAAGTTGGACAAAACTCCAAGAACCCCAGTGGAAAAATCAGCATAAGACAGGCCAGTTATTCAACAGACTGCATAGCAAATCCAGAAAGTGAGAATCTTAAAATATTAGTTAAAAGAAAGAGTATTCACAAAAAGATACCAAAAGCTCATGTGTTTTTTTTAGAAAGCAATTGTCTCCACGTCATACTAGCAACTGAGAGTAGGTAGAAACAAGAAGTAGAAAGGATGGAATTTTTTGAAAACACATTGGAAGTACATCAGAAAGATATGCTAGATTTTCTAAGAGGAACAGTGTTTGTAGCAAGTTTTGACAACACATGGAAGGCATGTCAGAAAGTTAGGCTAGACTCTCCAAGACAAGTACAGTTTATATGAACAAGCAGAGGCATTAAGTCTAGTGAGGTGCAAACTGAATCTGATTGTGAACTAATTTGACAAGAGTAACTCATGTCAGTGTACTTAATTTAATAATCACATGTTTCTACAAAACATAGCTTGACACATCTGGCAGAAACAATTTGAACATTTGGTAGCAGTAGGTGGCAACTTTAACCTGCCTATTACTGACAGGGAAAACTACGGATATGAGACCAGCAATAACGACAAATAGCCTTGCGAATTAATACTGAATACATTGTCTAACTCCCTAGATTAAGTAGTCCAGCAACCCCCACACTAAAGAAATATTTTAGACCTCTTAGTTACAAACAGACCCATTTTTTTAAACTGTGTCAGCAATGAGAGAGAAATTTGTGATCATGGTCATCAAAGGCAAACATTTTACCAAGAAATGTAGGAGGATATTTGTATTTGGTCAAACTGATAATGTGTCAGTATCAACCTTCTTAAAGCATAAAATGATAATATTTAATTCAGATCAAACAAACACATAATAACTGTGGTTAAAGCTGGAAGAAATTATAAACTGTGGCCTGGATAAGGATGTTCCACAAAAATATGGCAGAGACCCACCATGGTTTAATGGTACAATTCAGACAGTGTTGTAAGAACAGAGACTGCAAAACTCTTGTTGCACACAAATTGATAGAAAAAAGCTAATAGTAAGCCTTACAACAATTTTAATAGCTAGATCTTGACAAAAGATTTATTAGAAAATCCAAGGAATTTCAGACCCTAAATAAAGTCAATGAACAAGTCAAAGTCTTTCATTCAGTTTCTTGCGGAACCATCCAATGTTGAATCTTAAGAAAGCAGAAATATTAAATTCCACATTTAAAACATATTTGTGGATGAGGGTATTATTGCATCAAATTTGACCCCCTTACAGATTCAAAATTAGAGGTATCAATATTAGCCACTCCCCCTCGCAAATAGTCCCACATGCCTGGGAAAGAGTGCAGGCCACAAGGATGTAAGATTAAATGCAGAAAATTACAGACCAATACTGCCGACATCTGTTGTAGGATGCTAGACCATATTCTAAGCTTAAACACCATGATCTTCCAGGAGGAAAACAAGCTTCTCTCAAAGAATCAGCACATAATCAAGAAAAATCACTCATGTGATACAGATTATTTTTTTATATCTAAAAACAAAGATGATGTGACTTACCAAAAGAAAGCGCTGGCAGGTCGATAGACACACAAACATACACACAAAATTCTAGCTTTCGCAACCAACGGCTGCTTCATCAGGAAAGAAGGAAGGAGAGGGAAAGACGAAAGGATGTGGGTTTTAAGGGAGAGGGTAAGGAGTCATTCCAATCCCAGGAGCGGAAAGACTTACCTTAGGGGGAAAAAAGGACGGGTATACACATATGTCTGCTTGTGTCTGTATATGTGTGTGTGTGTGTGTGCGACTGTATACCCGTCCTTTTTTTCCCCCTAAGGTAAGTCTTTCCGCTCCCGGGATTGGAATGACTCCTTACCCTCTCCCTTAAAACCCACATCCTTTCGTCTTTCCCTCTCCTTCCTTCTTTCCTGACGAAGCAGCCGTTGGTTGCGAAAGCTAGAATTTTGTGTGTATGTTTGTGTTTGTTTGTGTGTCCATCGACCTGCCAGCGCTTTCTTTTGCTAAGTCACATCATCTTTGTTATTAGATATATTTTTCCCACGTGGAATGTTCCTCTCTATTATATTCCGAATATTTTTTTATTCATACACAATATCTTGCAAACAGCCACTGCAAGCAAACAGGTAGAAGCCATCTTCCTAGATTTGTGAAAGGTGTTAGACATGGCACAACCCCATCAACAACAAAGATACAATCATACAGAGTATCTTCAAAAAGGTGTGATTGGCTCAGATGTTTGACCAACAGAACCTTCAGTGGCTACCAAACTGCACTTAAAAATACATTTTTTTCCCAATGTGTAGAAATACAATGATCTTAGAACAACACATCATGGTGTTTTAGCACAATTGCATGTAAGGCATTTGGTGATCAATCTGTAATATTCAAAGTCAGTAATAGTGTTATTTTTTTGCTTCAAAGTGGTTAATAAAAATTGTGGTTTGTTGATGCTTAGATTAGAAACATACCGTATTACATAACATCGATAAATCTTAAAAAACGCTGTTGTCAGACAAAATAGCATTAAGACACCATGGTTTCAAAAAGCATAAAGAAATCTGACACAGCAGGTATGTTTCTATAAGTACGAAAAAATCTACCACCAGGAACTATAAAGTTTCTGAGACATTTTTGGAAAACAGACTAATGTATTTGACTGCTGAATACCTATCAGGAAATGACCAATGATCTCGGCAGTTTGGTCCCATAGTCACTTACCACCACCTATCAGGAAAATAGTTCCCCACAATGGTAAACTTCCTTTATAATGAGAAGTTTGAACTTGACTAAATTAAAGACCCAAAAATTAATCTCCTTAACTCCAAGATTAATGGTACTCCAACTGTTCTTGATAAAAAATGAGCATGCAAAGAAATTTTTTCTTTGGGAGTTTCCTAGAAAAATCATAATTATACTTACCATAGCTGCACTAATAGTTTCCAGCTGATAGCAAAGAACAAGTAGGCCCATGTAATTACACAGAAGATGGCCTGAATATGGCTGAAAACACCTCCTGATTTATAACACCAGTTATTTGTGCTATAGGAAACCACGCAGGAAGTATTACCTTCTAAGGTGCTTGTCGCAGGGAAAATACGTATTTGCACACAGTGTTTGTTTCTAAACAAAATATAATTTACAACAATTATTTAACTCTGAGAGTGCTAAATTACATGTTACATATTTTCCAGTTAAAGACTAAGTGGTGCAACTCCACTTACTCTTATTTTTTTAATATGGTTGGGGTCATGCTCAGCAAGTGCCATTCTATTAACAGCACAAATGGTGTAATTCCTAACCTGCATAGCAACCATGTGTGTAACAACATAAGTTTTTGCTGTAAGTAGAGGCATCTCTCCACTGACAGTTGAAGTGGTGTAGTTAGGATATAAACCACTGTGACTGCTACTGTTTTTTAGTTTTTTCAATTTGTTGTGGATGTTAGATCTTTTCCTAACATTTCAGGGCAAGCAAAGAGAATGAACTGACAATATTTTTGGAAAATCTTTCTCTCCTCAAAATGCATTGTTGTGGCTTAGTCAAAGAGAAAACAATGCCTTTGAACAAAAAAGATCATTAAAAATAAAAACAACTGCAACTTCTATTTTTCATATGAACATTGATGGAAGAAGTGAAACAACGTGTAAAAAATACTTCTTGGAAACATTCAAAATCTCTGATGGTAGAATGCTCAAGCCATTTTAAAAAAAAAAGAGAAAGGTAAAACTTGGAGAGCCTCCAGGCGAAGATAAACATTGCAAGAACATTCCCGGTAACAAAGCTCTACAGGAAAATTAATAGTAAGTGGTCACATAGCATCATTCCCCTTTATCAGAAGATATGAATGTTTGACTCTTCTCCAATTTTTACAAAGAACATGTTGAAAGTTAAGGAAAAAGCGTTAGGTGCAGAACACATTTGTCACAGAGCTTTTAACAGTGAGTTCAGCTTGATTTCCTTGCTCCTCGCAAGGATGCTTGTGTACAATATGATATGTTTGCTAGTAAACTCAAGCATTCAACGGATGAACACAAAAACATCAAGCTTTGGCAGAACCATTAACTGCATCTACGCAAAGCCAAAAAAGCTCAGGAGCCATGTCAAACAGATTATTACAAACATAAATTATATGTTTTCAATTTACATTGTCACAAGCTGTTATCAAAATTAGGATTCAAGTACTACTGGGACGAAGTGACTGTTTGGTGAAACACACTTATACAATAGCACCATCAGCAAAACACATTGTGATGTACAACAATACTTGTACAGGGTAGAACAGGAACTGGAAAAGAGTCATAACATTAATGAAACTAGTTTTAACGAAGAGAATAACACTGAAACCATAGACCCCAATGTTCATATAAAGTGGTGATTCCTATCACCCCAATGGTGGTGTCTTTGCCTCACAGAAAACTGCAGTAAAGACATTAGATATTTGGTCCCGATGACAGCTACAATATTATCGACAAGTCTTGGAAAAAGAGACCTTTCTTGCTGCTGTAATGACAATGACTTCTTGTATGTTGAAAACATTTTGAAGTCAGTCACCAAAAGGAAGACTGACACTGAAAAACATCTAGAGGATTACCAAAAGACTGAACCATTCACAATATTTTTCAAGGAAACTCTTTCAACGAACATGGAATTTTAAAAGTTAAACTTCAAGCTGGGATCTGAAAACGGACACCTAGTTTCTCTGACTAACATACCTTGTGTAAATCTGTACACATGACTACAGGCTGTTACTAAAGAGAAGGAGGAGGCCATGAAAGACCTTTTGCCAAACATACCAACTGCTTGTTGCCATTACTTTTAGAGTCTCCTTTCTTCTGACAATCTGCAGTGCAGTGTCTGAGTCACTGCACTAATGACCAACAGCCGCATTCAGTTAAGAATGAGCTCACAAATTGCAATCATGGTTCCCCATCAGTTGTAGACTATTTCAGAACAAATGAAAATGACAAGAGAGAACAATGTCTCACTCTGCGCAGGAATCACAGTAATACAATGCAAGCACAAGAACACCAGGACAAATGGAGATTTGGCCACTCCTAGAAGCATGTTTGTATGAGCCGCTCCTGGAAGCATGTTTGGATAGCCGAAGTGCTTAAAGTAACCACTGACCCCAAGCACAAAATCCAGGTTCAAGTCCCAGTCCGCCACAAATTTTCATTTGATCTGAAATATTCTACAGCTGATACAGGACCATAATCAAATTTGCAAGTTCATTCTTCTGGCAATGATGAAAATATTGGGCAACTGAATGGAACTGACTATGAGTAGCAAAGGTTATGTTAATACACTGTCAACTGCCATGTATATTATTATAGTAAGTAAAATCCTTTACCTATTTATATTATAAATGGTCTACCTTTATTTGGACCCCTGTATCAGGTCTATAACTGGATAACATTGGTAAAAATGCACTTATGGTGTACCACAGCTATTCTGTTGTCTGTTGCTCTTAGTAACAGTTTGTACGATAAATAAAGGGAAGTTAACATGATGAAACATCAATCAGATGTATGTAGCCAATGGGGTTCTTGTTTGTAATTGCCTATGGTTTATAAGTAAGATTAACTGGCATTGTACTAGGTTAGAGTTATGGTAAAATCTCGAAGAGGACATACAAGTAGGTTACTGCAATGATGAATGTATTCTTGGGCTACAGTACACATCAACCTATTATGGCAATTGTGTTGAGATTAGTGGGCTTAGCCAATTCACAAGCAAATTATAGTCCACTCTAACCTAGGCCTCAGGCTATGCTGCAGCTACATCTAATTTTCTTCCATTCATGACCACAGGTCAGTCCATCAGCACATGTAGTTTTCCCAGTCAACAGAGAATTTATGGAAATTAGTAAGCAACATACAAATTCATACTAACCAGAGCAGTGAATTTTATTCTGGTGCTCTGCATACTGAAAACAGATGCCATTAATTCATATCTTCTACCAATAGGAACCATTACAGTCAGTGATTCCCATTGGCTACAGTAGGCCTATATCACCTGACTGGCTATGAACAACGATAACAAAGTGCCGACAGCAGCATGCAATGGAATACTGCGGCACACTGTAAGTGCACTTTAGCCAAAAATTACTGTTAAGTTTTGAGTAACAATCTTTGTAAATCATAATACCTCATAACAAGAATAATGAGAGTCACACCATTTGGGCGTTAAGAGACCCACCTGTGACAGACTAGAACATTTAATTCATACTGAGATAAGCTTGTACATGATAAAACACAAATTTGACTCTTACGGTCCACAATCTTCTACTAAAATAATAATTTGAAAAATAAAACAGTAATGTGTTGAATGTGAAAGATAATTTAAAACAATTACAGTCACATTTTATCCATGTAAGACATTATTCAACATGAATCCAGTACACTGCGAGACAGAGCTATGAATGTTCAACTTAGGAATACATGTTTGTAACATTTACATGTACTCTGAACACATTACATATCTGTCTAAATTGGGCATGGCCTGGTGAAGTTAGTTCATTGCTTGCAGTAAATTATGTGGTGGAAAAAAATACACATCAAGACAAACCTAGATTTTGGCATCTAATAGTTATTAATGCTGCGATCACAACCATTGGGTACTTATTGCTTCTTTCCAGGAATAACTAATTTTGAAATCAGTGCAGGTTTATTTCACAGTGCACAGATATGAAAAGAATCCCAGAATCCCCCCCCCAAAAAAAACAAAGATAAGATACAGTTCATTTATGATACTTTGCTGTTCATGTTAGCGAGTTTCCGCCGGCAGCTGGTCTCCTACGCACTCCTCCTCTATTTCTAACTACATTAGTCAGAGATTCTCTTCAGATAAAGAGTACAGAGGCTTAAAATGAAGAGCGAGCAATGCAGAATATCACTCTTCATCACGCAGACACTGTATGCAAATATATAATTTTGTTACTTAATTATTGTGCAACTCCATATGACAGATGACATTCCCAATTGCCTCCTGCAACATCAACAAGGCCTAGACCACAACAAGAAACTAGAACAAATGGATACTATTCTCATAAAAGTCCATTCCTAGATTCCACCATGTATTCTGTATCAACCAAAGATCCATGGAGATTGAATAAGATCAGACATCTATCTTAAGTGATTGTGCCATATCCAAAGGCCTCCTTCCATTGATGAGACCATCCTAGCACAATTTGGCAGAGCAATCATGATTACCACATCAATGTGCATAGAAGTGATAATAATATTTTTCAGTGAAGAAGTTAGAAGCTGTTTGAACTCAATTGTCTTTCAGGGCATGATGTTACAAGTGAATCTATTTGACGCACTGCATTGAGGAGAAGTAATTAAAGTAGTGAAGGGAATGATATGATCTCTTAGCTTTGACCAGTAGTGCTATCAGCAACACAACTATTTGTTAGCATTATATAACCACAATGTTGACCATACCAACATATTATCACACTATCAACAACACTGCGGGGCGGGACTATATCGGTTTTGAGATTGAACATTCTTGTTACTAACACCTTTAAACTTGAAAAATCAGACCATAGTGAAAAATATGGATTTTCAGCAAATACATAAATATAACCATACACTGAACAACATAAAAAATATATTATCATCATAACCCAGAATGACAGTATCACAATCTCCAATACATGCAAAGTAGTTTTCCTTTACAATCTAATTCCACAGTCATTATACTTTTATCTTTTAACAACTTCTCTGATGTGTGATTTGTAGTGTGTGTCACTTTATATGTGATACAAACTCAAATTTTATACCGTCATAATAAAGCTGAAACACAACTGTCCCTGATTACATAAAATGGTAGACAGTACAGTTATGATTTTGACTTACATTTATTAAGGCATGCCAATCTCAAGTTAAAATAATTGATTCTGATAGGAAAGGTTTACATGCAAACATTAGTACTGAAAAGTTTAGTGTATAAAGGCTGTGCTTTAAAAACGAAATGAGAGAATTAAAATCACAAACATGGGGATAGTTTTTTTGTGTCAATTACATCTCTTGTGCCAAGTACATAATGTAATTTAAAAATTTGTAGCAGTTTCATATACAATGCATGTGAATTTTATATCTTGTGTTTGCTGGTTTAAATAGTCCAGAGTGTTCACATACTCTGCTCACAGCTCCAGATAACATTTATTTAAAATACTTCAAGTTTATTGTATGCAGCAATTGCCTTTGAACTGCCCTCTTTCCACGTAATATATCTAGCTCTGTATTTGCAAGCACTTTTCATCCATGTACCAGAGTGGCTAATAAGTTAATGAACAAAGCTTAAACATCACCTTGGAACTTTCGTTGTTTAGAAGGGCCAACAGGAAATTGGTGCAAGAAGTAGTAAGAAAAACTGGAACACAATGGTTGACAAGAAAACAGGACATAAACTACGGTGGAAGCACTTGGCACCTCCCGACTTGTCTGTTAATACTCTGGACTTGGAAAATGTAATCAAGGCCCATTAATTAAAAATACACCAAGAATCATTTATATGCTGTTGTTGCTTCAGATGTCAGCTGATTTGTGTGGTTCTTTACCCTAATTGATACATGCTTTAAGTTATATACCCCACCAGATGTTTTCACACAAAAGCAAAATTCTAATGCAAACATATTCTGATCCGTAGAAGCGGTTGGCGTTCAATACAGGAGTACAAGATGTTACATAATATCCATTGTTTCGCAGCTAATCTATTTGCCTGTCTCGTTTATATTATAAAAGACTCTTATGACTTCACAAAGTGGGCACATACTTCTTCAATATGCAGTAAACATGTTTCTTTTTATTTCACTGCACTCTTGCAAAAGGTTTTGTTGAAACTAATATAAGTGCAGGCCCCAACTAGTTTACTTTTAACCTTCTAAAATTTCTTAGCATCTTCATCAATGTCCCTTTCCCATAGATGTGGGAGCTTTGCCCTAAGTTCAACAAGATCGCGGAAAATATAATTCGGTAATACACCTTGTCTTTGCAGTCCTCTTCTACACAGTTCATCACTGCTTTTCGTCACTAAAGCACAATGCCAATGCGCCCCAATGGCTCCAACATAATCGGTTTCGACTTTATCACCAATATGAAGAGAACATGATGGAGTTACATGGGTATCAATCTTCAATGCTAAGGCCAGGGCTTTTTCAAATATTTTGGGTGATGGCTTTTCAATACCAGCTTCATATGACGTTACAACAAAATTAAAATACTTATTTAAATCCAGTGAATTCAGTACACAATGCAGTCTTTCATCGTAGTTTGAGATTACGCCAATAATTGTGTTTGTCTGCTGCAGATATGACAATAAATCTTGGGCGCCTTCAGCAATGGCATAACAATCTCCGTTCTCGAAAGCATTTATGAGATAACCTGCAACACTGTCATAAGTGCTTCTGTTGTACTGGCATCGCGTTGCCTTTTCGAGAACATCTACGACCAGCAGATTCCACCACTTTTTCCAGCCTATGCCGGTTTTTTGACCGAAGTTCGGATGCTCACGGGATAATTTATCATACTGTGCTCGGAATATTAAAGCGATGTCTGATGGCTGCGCAGTAACGCCGAAGAGAGACGCTGCCTCTGAATACAATGTCTGAGGTGGCCTCCGAAAATTAAGAAGTGTCCCACTAACATCAAATGTCACTAAGCGAAAACGGTGCATCGCGGTTGTCTCACCCCCGCATAAACACTGTTATCTGCATTAACGTGCTACAGTGCAATCAGTGAACTCGTGCTGAACCGCTTCCCTCAATCGCAGGTAGATGGCGCTGCACCACTGTTTACAAACGTATTTACTTGACAAGCACCCACATATACGGCGGCGTGAGGGGGCGGGGGTGTTGACGATGCTAGATTCATTTCGGAAATAGTCGCAACAACACAGGAGGAGTCTTGCACTACCCCCACCACGTCTTCCAGTTCTAACCAGTGACCAATGAAAAGTCAGAACTGGAAGACCAATCGGAAAGCGCTGTTTCACCCGCGTGCAGGTCTGTGTGTTTTGTTGCCTCTGCGCCATTCGTTTAAATGTGTTTTGCGTTCCTTGCGTTTAAATCGTGTATTGCACTGTGTTTGTGTCCTGTGCGTTGTTTTTCGTTAGCTTGTCTCTAATTATGTGTTCAGCATTCGAGAGACTAATGAGAGAAAAGCTTACCACCATGGAATGCTTTGACACTGCATTCAATCATTTCATACGTCAATCAGTACTAGACACTAACCTTTGGTTAAGATTACATTGAGAAATCCACTTCCCCTCGTATTTCATCCCCGGTCAACGATTTTTCTTCAACAATGCCTCATATTATTCTTTTCAAGTTCGAAATTCAATCATTCTACACATCAGTCATTACTGGACACTAAGGTACCTGTCTCTGCGGTCCGAGTGTAAAATTACGTGGAATTATGGTCAATAAAAGACTATCTTGGGATGGACATATAAATTACTTACCTAACAAACTTGCACGAGTTCTCTTTCAGCTATATAAATTAAGAAAAAAAAGTCAGCAAGAGTATGCTGCTACAATCTAATATGTACTGACAAGACCAATTGTATGAAACCATACTAAAATGTTGATAATAAACAAATATTATTTTCGGCGTAAGCATTCAATACAACAATCACACAATCTAATCTGGTCGGGACATACGAAGACTTCACTTTTTTACGTGGTGTTTTCAAGGCCACGGTCAGGAATATTTCTATTAATATCCAGCTCTTTTATTTTGGCGAAAGACATATACGCTGCCACACTGAGCTGTTTTCAGAATCGCACGTGTCAAAACAAACCACTAGCTGATGACAGTTTAGAATCTCGAACGTTCGTAAAAGTCGATAGGTGCGTTAATCGACTAAAGCGTGTTACGTCATAATGACGTCACATCATATCCAGGTTGGGTGAACTTAGCATCCTCCTTGGTATTCGTGTGAAATTCACGTGAATCAAAGAAGTCGAGTGATTGTCAAAAAGTGGACGAAAAAGAATTTCATGTGGTGATTAAACATTACTTTATGAAAGGCAAAACTCCTCAGGAGACTAAAGAGATGCTTGATAAACATTACAGTGACTCTGACTTCGATTAGATAAGTGGTTTCAAAATTTTCGGAATGGTCATATGGGAACAAGAGATGCTGAACGTTCTGGACGTCCTGTGCAGGTTACAACTCCAGAAATCATCGATGAAATCCATGATATGGTGATGGATGACTGAAAAGTTAAGGTGTGTGAGATTGCTAGTGCTGTGGGCATCTTAAATGAACGTTTACATAATATTTTGCATAAAAATTTGGACATGAGAAAGCTATCCGCAAGATGGGTTCCGCGATTGTTTATGCTTGACCAAAAACTGAATCGTGTGAATTGTTGTAAGGATGGTTTTCAGCTGTTCAGGAAGAATCTGCAGGACTTTACATGTCGTTTCATCACTGTGGATGAAACATGGATACATTGCTATACTCCTGAGACCAAACAACAATCTAAACAAAGGGTTACCAAGGGAGAATCTGCACCAAAAAATGCGAAGACCATTCCTTCGGCCAGAAAGGTAATGACGACTGTTTTTTGGGATCCGCAAGGGATAATCCTTATCGACTAGCTGAAAAAGGGTAAAACTTTTACAGGTGCATGTTACTCGTCGTTATTGGACCGTTTGAAAACCGAACTGCAAGAAAAACGCCAGCGATTGGACCGCAAAAAAGTCCTTTTCCATCACGACAATGCACCAGCACACACCTCAGCAGTTGTGTTCGCAAAATTAATGGAAATAGGGTTCCAACTCGTTTCACATCCCCTCTATTCTACAGACTTGGCTCCCTCGGACTACTATTTGTTCCCCAATTTGAAAAAATGGCTGGCGGGACAAAGATTTTATTCAAATGAGGAGGTGATTGCAGCAAGTAATAGCTGTTTTGCAGACCTGGACAACTCCTATTATTCGGAAGGGATCAACAAATTAGAACAGTGTTGGAGGAAATGTATAAGTCTAAAAGGAGACTATGTCGAAAAATAAAAAAAGTTTACCTCAAACACAAGTAGTTTTTATTTTTGCATGGACTTTTCAGATGCCCCTCATATCAAGGACTAATTTTTGGTCCTGAGACATTCAGTCCACAGCCGATTTTCAGACGTGAAATATGTGTAGGTGAGACCAACAACAGTGCATCAACTTAACAGTGGAATAAGTGTAACACAGATAAGCTGTGTGTTAAAACAATTAATGACAATGTCTGTTTAATTTATTTGAAAAATAGTGTCACACATACCATATTATTCTCCAAGAACTGTGAACTGTGTGGTTAGATTTTTACTGCTCATAGATGTTCAAAAGCAAACTACTGTAGCAGTATTGCTGATGTTGTCTACAACCTATTAATGAGGCTTATCAACACTTACCAATAGTGAACTGATCATATAATTATGTAATACTGAGGGATGTGAACAGCAAAAGCAAAGGACTGTGAAACTCAATTGTGCAATTGTCAGCTACATCATTTACAGAGTCAGTATTGAAATTCCACCCACCATTTTTCACACAGTATAACAATGCAGTACGTCGACACTGGGGACTATCAAGAAAGAAATAAAGCAGATTAACATCACAACTTCAAACGACCATGTGAAGGCTTTTAATGGCACCGACATTAGTGTCCTGTTACTTGTGGATGAGACTGGAACTGAAGTTGAGAGCAGCAAACAAAAAGCAGAAATGCTTAACTTAATTCTTGTACCACTGAAAAGATGTGTGAAATATTTATTAGTATCAGTGCTGTTGAGAAAAAGCTAAAATGGTTAAAATTGAATAAAGCCCAAGGGTCCGATGGACTCCCTGTCGGATAATATACCTAATTCACAGCTGAGTTTGTCCCCATCGGTCGACTATGATATATTGTAGATACTCTAAACAAAGAACTGTGGCTGGAAGAAAGAGATCAAAAAAATTACGGTTCAATACATTTGATACCATTTATTGTAGAATCTTAGAACATATTTCGAGTTCATATATAATGAAGTGTCTCGAAAAGAACGACCTCCTCCACGCCAACAGCATGGATTTCGAAAACATAATCATGTGAAACACAACATGTACGTTTCTCATATGACATCCTGAGAGCCATGGATCAGGGCAGTTAGGTAAATGCAATATTTCTTGATTTCCGAAAGCATTTGACTCAACACAATACCTAAACTTATTATTGGAAGTATGATGATTTGGGGTATCAGACGAAATATGTGATCGGTTTGAGGATATCTTAGTAGTGAGACACAACATGTTAGCTTGGGTAGAGAGTCGTCGACAGATGTGGAAGTAACTGTGGGTGAAGCATGGGGATGATATTAATGATCCTGCAAACAGTATTAATAGGAACTACAATTTTTGCACAGATGATGCAGTTACCTACAATGAAACAGATAAGATTTCAAAGTGAACGCATGGAACCCAGATTGGAATGCAGTTTCATGTGTAACAGATTTCTCTTAGCAAAAGGAACAATTTAGACATACTTGGAGATAGTGAGCAAATTCTGAAGCTGTGGGAAGAAATTGCTGTCACTTGTTAACTCTCGCTCCAAGAAAGGAGGTCAACACTGTGCCAGCAATCAGTTCAACAAACATCTGACAAACAGAACTTCAGTGTGGTAAACCAATCCTGGCTGAAACGCCAAATGTTGCTAGTGCTTTGGTGCAACCTGACAGTGAAGTGTTGAGTGTACATGTTGGCATTGATCACACATACTCTAAGAATTAAATTTATCTGTCCTACAGTTGTGTGTGCATGTTTGGGTATCATGGTTTATAGGCCTACTGGGGAAACTCGCCATGTAAAAAAATGAGTAACGCATCATACTCGGTACCTCAGGGTGATGTGGAAATCCGAGTGTACTTAATAAAGAAAATGTCACAGTTTGTGTGTTTCTTTTGACTCATTTATCCTATTGCATATAGTTAACAAAATGTAACTGAAATATCTACTAAACTGTAACATTAATTGGACTATATACGTAGTCATTTCAAATGGTTTTGCTATTTTTACAGGTAAAATATGAGTATTCACCAGAATCCTACAGTATGAATGTTTTCCAGTTGACAACTGAATGAAGTCAAAAAGCAAAATTTGCTTGGACAAGTTGAAAATTGTTTATTCAGTTCCAGTTATTATTGTTTATATTAAAACAGTTCCCGAGAATCTATTTTGCTGACTTTCTTGGTCCAATTTTCTATATTTAACATGTCGGTTATGACATGCTTGGCGATGGATGTTTCGTCACCAGGCATATGGCATCAGGTGTGTGGCTTTTAGTGACAATACTGCAGTCGATGTGTTAACAGCTTTTCGGGACCTTGAGCATGAAGTATATGCATCTAGAAGTCTTGCTTGAAAAGTGCAGCCAAAATTCTAATGTCTGACTGAGGAATTTTCCTTTAATGGAATGTTTTTGCCCAATAATTCAGCTGTCTGCCATGGCTGCTGGCAACTTTGTGACATTTAAGGGATAATATATAAAAGTGGGCTGTGCAAGAAGTTCAAACTAGTTTTCTTTGGTTAAAGCAATTAAAATCAAACTTGTGAAGCATGTTGAAAATCACATACTCCTCACCATAATTTAAATGTTTACATTGAAATGGTTCAGACATGTGTATAATATATGGAAATGTTATATTTTCTTAAAACCTTAAGAATCAAACCCGTTGGTTGAATCAACATATGAGTAAACCCATCACAATAGCACTATGTTATGCATCAATTAGCTGTAGTTACAGGATAATTAAACATGTACAGTAAACTTTTCATACAAATTTTATTATAAAGCTCTCAAAGGTTATAGAAAAGATGGACAACAAGATAAACTTGTGTAGGCATCATTGTAAATACATTTTTACTTCAAGAAAGCTGAATCGGATAATAATAATCTCAAGATGCCTTAAATTGCATGACACATATCACCAATCAGGTATTTTCTGTTGGAGAAATAGTCTGGTTTTTCAGAATTTTTTCATTTGTTCTTGTGAAAAACATTGTATCAAACAGCTGTTTTTCTACAATCAATCCATTATTACATGCATGTAGTTTTGGCGACCCAATGGCAGCCATCTTAATGTTGTATGCAAACCACCAGATAAACATGTCTACATAGTTGGTCTGCATTGTGCAGGTCCCAGCAGTTTTTTATTAGATTCTGTGAATATCTCCTTCAGTTCCATGTGGATGCCTCTGACATAAAAGTATTTTGATAATTTTATTAAATGCTTTCTTGCTGTGTTGACCTATATCAATGGTGACACAAGAATATTTTTACTGGATCGGGATTTGAACCCATCACTCCTGCTGTCAAGGCAGTTGCACTGACTACTTCACTGCCCAGACACAGTGCCCATCACGACTATGTGGATTACCTCAGCAAGTCTCCCATCTGACCCAAAATTCCATATGTCACTACTACTGCAATAGTACCCTCACTACAGCAGTCCATCTCACTCGCCGTCTCCATGAGATATTCCTGCAAATGGCTCTGAGTATATGAGTGCATCTGAACTGAAGAAAGTTACCCAGTGCCAAGCTAGGCTATGTATACATAAAATTGTATGCATGGTGACTGTTCTTTCGGCTGTCTGAAAGAATGGATACCATGGATATAATTGCAGAAATAGAACTAGTTGTCTTATGACTGAGGTGTCCACGTCAGTCTGAAGAAGTCTGTGGAATCTAGTAAAAAACCTGGTGGCACCTGCATAATGCAGACCAACTATGTGATATATTTATCTGGTGGTTTATGTATAGCCTTAAGATTAATGGGATGCCAAAACTAGTTGCATATAGTAAAGAATTTATAAAAAGTAAAACAGCTGTTTGGTACAAGGTTATTCACAAGAATTTGAAGCCAGCTGCAGTCCTATATCCTACCTCTGATGGATTCACAAAAAGAAGAAAAAATCATTCATTGCCCTAAGAATTTCTCCAAAAATATTACCCATTACATGGAATGACCAGATGCTGCATTCAGAACAAGAATTTTGGAGACCTATGCAGGACCAATGCCTGGTAAGTGCTAGATCAAAATATGACCTCTCCCAACACCTCTTCATTTTCTACCTCGTTTCCATTTTCTTCTTCTTCACCTAACTCTGAATTACTGTCATGGCTGCTATATAATCCAGATAAAGGCCCAACTCAGCATTGTAGCTGGTTACTTTCTGTAGAAGAGGGCAAAAGGAAGACAGAAGTCCTAAATTTTGCATTTAAGAACTTGTTCACACAGGGTGATCATACAGACACACTTGATTTTGCCCATCACACAGACTGGCATGTGATTGAACTTGAACGTGGCATCAGAGCTTACTCCCCAGGATTTACAAGAATTAGGGGACTTGTGTGCACAGATGTGGTGCCAACTCCCTCCAGCGACCTATCAAGGCTTCGCTGATTCTGTGCAAAAACGCATTGTCACTGTTATCCGTGCCGAAGATAGACATACCAGCTATTAGGTAGATGGTCAAAAGGTTCTGATTAATCAGTGTGTGTAGCTGTACTTAGTCAAGGATAGACTGTAGCCATTCATCAAGTTGATCACTTATTTTCATTTCTTTACGAGAATATAACATCGTTTGAATCTATAAGAACAGGAAACAGTTCGCTAGAGAAATCCCACAAGCAGCATGGTGGGGTCAGTCTGGTCCCAAACTTACCTGCTCTGAACACAACCCCTTGGTTTTACAGTTCAGAGTGCAAAGTATGCACACCTAAAGCACTACAATTTTACAAGCGTTCAATCTAAACATAAACAAAATTCCCTGGCATCCGTATTAACCCACCACACTGGTTATCGGTTAGATAGGCTACGCCAGATGACTTGGCAGACATTTGTAAAAGAAAGAAATGAAGGTAGTTAACTGAGGTGATGGAAAAAAAAGACAAGTGAAAGTAAAGAGTAAGTATCATTGAAGTAAAGATGCACTTGAAAATGTCATAAAGGAATTAAATTTTGTGAATTAATTGGAAAATATTTCAAACTCTTGCAGCATACAGAAACAACTAACTTTCAGTTTATTTAAATATTACTATTTGCCTGAATAAACACTTGCATAATATTGTACACACATTTTCAATAAAAAAAGTTTTGGTTGCCAGCAGCTTTTCAAGAAGTATGTATCTTATACAAATTCATCCCACCAAATACAGTAGGCCTAATAAATTGTAAAGTGAAAGAGTTAAAATGACTGTTTCGATAGTTTTCTGTAAAGTGATCGGAACAATGGTGTTAACCCATTCTACAGAAATTCTGGAAGTGCTTCTTAGTATTTCAGCAGGTTATATGGTTTAATGTTTTATGTACTTTTAAATTATTCATAATTTAAGTGAATACACTGAAAACAGAAAAAATTCTAATAATTCAATTAAAAATAAATACAAGCTGAAACACTAGCAGGACCATGAAACAAAAAATAAAGATTGAATTTCCATGTACAATGTACCATTATATCTGTATAGGAAGTTACTTTTATTTTTAAAATAAATGCAAAAGGAAATAGTGTGCAAGGATTAAATAATTATGGGGAAATCACCAGAAAATGTTAAGCAAACAACAGTATATGTTTTAGCCACTTTTGATGACTAATTAGTAATGCAGTTCAGACAGTGCCCATCATCAGAATATCTGTCCAGAAACATCACAAAATATTTATGACACATTAAGTGTGCTTAGATTCATAGGCAAATAAGTTAACATACCAGGGAAAAAAACTTTACTTCAGAGTATCGTGCCAAGTGTTATCTATCATAACTTCGAAGCTCTCAACTCACAGCATCCTGCCATCACATAATTAGCTGTTATAACATACCACTAATTGACTTGGTTGTAGAAGAGCTGAGTTCATTTGTCATATTTTGACAGATAATTAACAAAAATCAACTGAAAAACCGTAAAAACAGTACATCATGCTAAATGATTTTTTATTTCTTTAGGAAAACTAATAATCACAATTGAGAGTGCAAAGATCACATTGGAACAAAAGTACAGTATTAATGCAGGTGGAATGGACAAGAGACGGAGGGAAGGGAGGCTTCCAAATTAATCTCAGCTTATGTAAATGTGAACCAGCAATCTCTGGTATTAATAAACTTAAAATAGGGAATAGAGGCTTATTGTAAGTCTATTAGGTATTGCGCATACACATAATAAGTTGAAGGTGAAATTTCTTTATAGTGCATAAACAGGTTATTAAATTATTGCAGCACTTAGATAAGAACACACAATATATTCAATATAATGTTATTCGAGTGGGGAGAAGCCATCTGCCTCTGTCAAACATTAGTAAGTCACATATTTAGCTTTTTTTTGTTTGTTTTCATAGTTTAAATCTTAAGTTAGAAATGGTAGGATGGATAGGGTGTGTGTTGGACACAATAGGAGCTGGCTGCAGTTCATGATTGGCTGAAGGTGCTTTTAACTATGGTCAGCTGTCTTCAGGCTGCTGCATTCAGGTGTAATGGTGGCGGAGAAACTGGTGCATTGCTTGGAACAGCTCAGGTATCATTTGTTTCACCATAGGCTCTGCTGTTGAGGCACCTTCTAGTGTATCTGATGTGGTGGGTCTGCCCTGACCATAGGGTGAGTGGCAGTCGGTAATACATTTGCATCACTTGAGGCAAAGGGTCAACATTGAGACAGGTCATTGGGACGGGGGGAGTGGACTGCACATGGTAAAGTGAGCATTCATGATCAAGGAAAGATGTAAGCAGAACACGGATTAAAGGATCAGTGGAAGGAGGGTTTGGGCATGGAGGTGTACAAAATAAGAGCAGAAGAGAGGAATATCGTTTGATTGTGGAACTTCACTCCAGAAAATACCCTCTATGTTTTGATGGCTATTGATGTCAACACTAATAGGTAAATTTGGATATCATCTTATAATGATTGATATTGGCAATTATTAAGTGTAGTATGGTGGTCTTTGTGATACTAGTCTGTTCTGTGATTTTGGAATCAGTTGAAGACATTTTTCCTTCTACACTTGTTTTTATCCTCATGAATATTATTGAATTGTTGTGTGTGTTTGCATATTCAGCAAAGCATGATATTGTTTATAATGTTTGAATTCTTTGCAGTATTAGGCGTGTAATATATGTATTGGCTATCTATGCAAATTCCCAGTTGGAAGTAAGTTTGCTATTAATTCAGATAGAACACTACTGTATAAATTGGGATTGTGCCTATGACATGTAGTCCGTAGTCTTGTCATAATGCTGTGACATAATCTTTCCTGGATTTGTATTTATTACGACTCAAAACCACCCCCCTGCCACCACCATTTAGTCACTATTTATTTTACTTATACCCTTGACCAAACCTCCTATCTTCCCACTGCTCTTTCACAATCTCCCCACTCCCCCCTCCCTCCAAACAACATTCTATATATGAAATTAGGTCAATTCTGTTGAAGAAATCATCAGCCAAGTCATAAGGACAAAGACACAGCATGGCTTCCAATCTGTGGTGCAATGGGTAAGTAAGTTAGAGTGTAAACAGGCAAGGAATCAGATGAGTCTTTCTGTCACCAAGGAAAATTAAAGAAAGGTTGTGACCTGACAAACATACTCTCAGGCTCAGTGTACCAGGGATTTATAATATTCCTTGTGAGTATGGTATCAGTTATGTGCGACAGCCTATACAAACTACTGCTAATTGCTGTGTTGATCATCATCTCAAGCATGAAAAAATGAAAATCAGCAGTTTCCGAAAACTGTTTAGTGAGTAAATGCAAGAAAGCCTTTAAGCAGATGAGGATCTGGCCCATATTTCTAGCTGTTGGGTCTCTGTAATTATGGAAGTAGCTGAAATTAGACTGTATGATCACAACAATATACACACTGGCTATGTAATTATCAGTTTATTTATTTGGTATCTTCTAATACAAGAACAGACCACATGAGGCAGTATATATGAATATAACACAATTGTTTCACACAATTTCAAATTAATTAGTATAATTAAGCAATGCATGTAAGCATGCACATCGGAAAGAAAAATTACAGAGAAAAACTTCACATATTTCACCACCTATTACAAGTGATGGCACTGCAAGCTAGGCTGGACAGCTTGCAAAAATGTGATCTATGAATGCAGAGGGTGTTGCTTTAGCATATGCTTTCTCCATGATGTAATTTAGCCAACTGCATTGTGTCCACTGGGCATCAGTGTGAACCTCATTAATTTTATGACAGTCAGACTTGGGCCCTGACAGTAGTGATGGAGGCAGTAATCAAAAGCATGGGATTCTATTCAGATTTAATGTGGAATCTTATGAGATAACTTTTTATCCACGTGAGTAAGATTATTGTGTAAAAGTGATAGTTTGACATCTTACAGAAGCCTCCTCATTGTCCTTGTGTTTTACACTCTCATGTCAATATATTAACCCCCTAATTTTATTTGGTGTTCATAAGAAGTGTGAATTTAGGATTATTTGTGAAATTAAATGCCATAATACTTGCATAGTCTGTTTCTCTGCCTGGGATTCAGAATAGAAATTTACATTCTGGTGCAAAATCAGAATTTTATCCGTGATGTATGGTGCTGATCTCCACGACTGTTCCTTTATTTAACACCCTGTAGTCTAACAGGTTGCTGGCAGGCATCAGACAGAAAACTGGAAACCCCAGATATTAAATAAATGTAATTACTTCTGCAACAGTGATTTACTGCCATATGGAGTTCTGCTCCACAAACAGCCACTGCCAATGGGTCTGAAGATGACCACATAAGTGGCTGAAACCAATGACAAAAAAAAAAAAAAAAAAAAAAAAAAAAAAAAAAAAAAAAAAAAAAAAAAAAAAAAAAAAAAAATTAAAATTGTGATTGAGAATGATTTAAAGTAAATTATCCAAAATAAATATAAAGTAAAAGAGTATCTCATTAGCCTCCCCTCCTATAATTAATCATAATGTTTGGACTCAAGGATGCATGTACTGGATAACAGTAATGTTCATATTAAACAGATATTTAACTTTTCAGTTATATGAACAGCTGATGGTGCTCTCTAAAAATTATAAAATGGTTTGTATGAACTATTAGAGGAAACAACAGTTGAGTAAAAAAACTATTTCTAGCTTTCTGTACTCATAGTTCCTTCCTCTGGGAAGATGAATACATTTGGGAAGACTGGGAATGAGAAGAGTGTCGCTCAGACCACAAGTTGAGAGAAACCCACCTGTATTGAACACTGATGCAATTCATTCTGGAGTACCACTTGAATTTTTGGGATCCCCACCAGGTCAGTTTAAGGAAGAAACCAAGAAGTTCAGCAGTGGGCTTCTAGATTTCTTACTGGTAGGCTCAATCAACATGCAAGTATTATGGAGATGCTTCATGAACTCAAATGAAAAAACTGTGTACAAACATGTTCTTTACATGGAACACTATTGAAAAAATTTAGAGAAATGTCATACAAGGTACCCATCACCTCATACCGTATTGTAGCTAGCAGACTAGGCCCTATGTTTGTAATAGAGAATACAGAAAAGAACTATGAGTGAATGTCTAATACATTAAAACATACCGTATCACTCTGAAACTTTGTGATTTATTTCAAATGTTTTGTTACACATTTCACTGTAAATGATAAACTGTGATTACCAGTGACCTACATCTATAACAGTCTCACGATTTGGAGGTGTGAGTATTGTCTAGACCTATTAATCTATTAACTATACAAACTACTGCTAATTGCTGTGTTGATCATCATCTCAAGCATGAAAAAATGAAAATCAGCAGTTTCCGAGAACTGTTTAGTGAGTAAATGCAAGAAAGCCTTTAAGCAGATGAGGATCTGGCCCATATTTCTAGCTGTTGGGTCTCTGTAATTATGGAAGTAGCTGAAATTAGACTGTATGATCACAACAATATACACACTGGCTATGTAATTATCAGTTTATTTATTTGGTATCTTCTAATACAAGAACAGACCACATGAGGCAGTATATATGAATATAACACAATTGTTTCACACAATTTCAAATTAATTAATATAATTAAGCAATGCATGGAAGCATGCATGTCAGAAAGAAAATTAATCTAATTCCTCATTCAGCATTGTTTATCACAATGCCATATGAACATAACCCGGATTCTGAAAAACTAGACACGGTGTAGGAAGACGCAGTTCGAGCGTAACAATGACATATAGTTCCTTGTTTACATAACAATGACCAAAATTGAAGCATAACACATACTTTGCCAGGAGCACAATATTGGGACACCCCCCTGGAAATCTATTCTATGGACTTCTCTCTAATGTTGTCCGAGGCCTAGGTTAGTTGAAGAATGATAATTTCGTTAGTTGTGGAACTCGTAAAGATTGGGTGCGGGATAATTGTTATGGTGACAAACGGACATATGGCATTGCGTAATATTTCAAGGTATTTATTTTATTTTTTTATTTATTTAATTATTCATCCGTGGAACAATAAATATTGTATGGATGTCGTCAGATTACAACACATGAGCACACATTTACATTTACAATTAAACAGGTTTCTCATATTTTGTGTAGTTTTTATAACTAGTCATACACATATTTATAATTACATAATATTTTGGTGATAATGTCATATGTTGCTAATAATCTACATCTATGTTAAATATTCTTTTACAGTATAACAACTTTTACTTACTAAAAAGGTTTTAAGCTTTTGTCTGAAAGTGAGGGGCTCATTTATTTCTTTAATTTCTTGTGGTAATTTGTTGTACAGTTTTATCCCATTGTAAAATATACTTTTTTTGCGTCTTTGCCTTGTTCTTTCTATCTAGATGGAGGTGGTGACAAGCTCTTGTTTCATGGTCATGTATTAGGCTGTTTGTGTTGTACATGTTGAGATTTTTCTTAATGAATATTATGTTCTGAAAGATATACTCACAAGAAACAGTTAGAATTCCTAGCTTTCTAAATAATTCTAGACAGTGGGCCCTCTTGTTGCTATTTGTTATTATCCTTATGGCATACAGTTTGTATGTTACTGGCACTTGTTCCCCAAAACATGATCCCATAGCTGAGGACTGAGTGTAGATATTCGTAATATGTTATTTTAAGACAGGTATTATTGCATACCGGTGCAAGGATTCTAAGAGCATAGCATGCTGTGGATAATTTCTTTGCCAAAATGTTGACATGGTTTGTCCATTTCAGTTGGCTGTCTACATTCATCCCTAAGAATTTGGTACTTGTTACACATTCTAATTCATTATTATTAACTTTTATTCTAGTGTCATTGTGTTTTTTGTTCAATTGGAAGTTAATATAGTTAGTTTTCTTTACATTTAGGGTTACTTTATTTTTTAATGACCAGTTGTGGGCATCATTGAGAGCCTCGTTTGCTCTTTCTGACAGTTGTGTTGGATTTTCACCTGTTATTACTATGTTGCTGTCATCAGCAAAAAGTATTTTTTCACCATGTCTGATACTTTGTGGGAAGTCGTTAATGTATATAAGAAACAATATTGGGCCTAATACACTTCCCTGTGGGACGCCTATATTCACATTTTCTGGGTCAGACAGGTGTTTTATAAGGGAATTGTTTGAAACTTGTGATATCTCAACTCGTTGAATTCTGTTTTCCAAGTATGATTTGAACCACTTCTTTGTCACACCTCTTATTCCTATTTGCCCTAATTTATGAAGTAAGATTTTGTGGTCAACTGTATCAAAGGCCTTGGACAAGTCTAAAAAGATACCACTTACATTTTCACCTTTGTCCAGTGCTTCTAAAATTACTTTAGTGAACTGTGCTATAGCATATTGTGTGCCTTTTCCGGGCCTAAAACCAAATTGGTCATTGGAAAGAAGATTATACTTATTCAGGTAATTTAGCAGTCTCTTTTTGACTAGTATTTCTATTCTTTTAGAAATGATAGACAGTATAGAGATCGGCCTGTAGTTCTCTACATTTTCCACAACTCCGTTTTTAAGGATAGGTATAACTTTTGCTTGTTTTAGGTACTCCGGAAAGTATCCAGATTCGAAAGATTTATTAATTATGTCTGTTAATGGGCGCTTTATGGAGTCTATACAATCTTTAATTACGCAGACTGGGATTTCATCAAGTCCTACTGAAGTTTTATTTTTTAGTTGGTGTACTACTAGTGCCACTTCCCTTTCTGTAGTTGGCAAGAGCACCATTGAGTTTGTTGGCTGGTTCTGCGTAGGTAAATCATACGTATCTGGTAATTTCTGCTGTAATTTTTTTGCAATACTACTGAACTATGAGTTTACAAAATCAGCTAATTTTTTAGGGTTACCTACTGGTACATCTTTGTTTTTAATATGTGAATTGAGGTCCTTTTTAGCAGAGTTAGATGTTTCCTGTTTGACGATGTTCCAGGCTGCTTTGCTCTTGTTTTCAGCTTCAAGTAATATTTTGTTGTTTGAAAGTTTTTTTGCAGCTAGCAACACCTTTCTGTAAATTTTCCTGTACTTTTTGTAGGATTGCAGAACTTCTGGGTTAGATTGATTATTTTTAATGGAGTTGAGATATCTAAGAGTTTCTGGGGATTTTTTGATACCTGTCGTCACCCACTGATTTCTCTTTGTAGTTTTAATTTGATAAAGAGTTTTGGGAAACATCTCTTCAAATCTGAGTTTAAAAATTGACATGAACTTGATAAATTTCTGATTTGCGTTGGTTTCTGCATAGACTTCCCTCCAATCTTCATATTCTAGCTGGGATTTAAACTGATGCAGGGCTGATTTGGAAAACATTATTTTGTATGTACAAAGTTTAGGAGGAGTTTCTACATGAATGTTAGTTTTTAAGATCTGGCAGAGGTGGTCTGCTAGGCCCAGGTTTTGGACAGCAATATGACATTTTTTTACTATCAATATCTGTAGCTACATGATCTATAGATGAGGAGGATTCTTTCGTTATTCTAGTTGGACAATTAACAAGGGAGGATATTCCATAACAGCTTAGAATATTCACATATATGTTGCTAGCCTTATCAGGCTTCATCATATTAATGTTTAAGGCACCACAGATAATTACATTTGCTTTTGGTCCAGAAACCTTGTCTAAGCTTTGATTCAGTTTTGAGAAGAATATATCAATGTCTCCACTAGGAGAGCGGTACACACAAAATATGACTAATTTTTTTGCTATGCCAGGTCCTATTATTTCAACAGCGGAAAGTTCGAAATGTTTGTCCTCACCTAGATCTAAAAGATCATATCTTACTTTAAATGACATACCTTTTTTTACATAGATACATGAACCTCCACCATTCATTGAGATTCTGCTATAGTAACGTGCAAGGTCAAATGAGGCTAATGCAATGTGTTCAATTTGCTTCCCTTTGCACCAGTGTTCAGTGATACACAAAATTGGGCTATCAAATTTTTCCAATTCTACTTCTAGCTGTTGTGCTTTGTTCTTTATGGCTTGAATGTTTTGATGAAACACTGTTAGGCATTTGTTTTCACTTATCTTGGTGGCGCCTTTCCCTTTAGACCTGATGCTAAAAAATCCTTCAGATGAGCTGGTGGCATGGTTATTCTTCTGTTGATGACAGTGGAGGTGAGTCTGTTGCCGGTTTGACTTGGAAGTTGGTGTATCTGAAGGTATCTGCCTTATGTTAGTCTTGTAACTGAGGCCGGGTACCAAAAATCCCGCAGAGTTGAAAGTTTCCTGGTTCTTGTGCTTCTTCTGTTTGCTTCTGTTACTGCTGATGATGGTGAAGCTGGTGAAAAGTCTTTCACTGTTGAAGACTGAGGAGCGGCCAATACTGATGAAAGGTCATTGGCTGTTGGCACATCAGGCGTTTTTTTTCTTGTTAATGATGCAGTTGCGTAGTATGTAGCTGCTTCTGCTGAAGCTGCTTTGGAAACTTCTGTCCTAGTTGAATCATTTATCTCAGCTGTTTTTGACGAAAGTGGAGATTCTAGTGCTGGACCTGTTGTCAGTGATTCAATTTCATTTTCTTGTTGGAAATTTTCAGTTGCTGTGTTTGGTGGTGGAAGTGGTATGGTCGTGCTATTCTTGTCCTTAACTGCCTTCACTGCATTAGGGATTTCTCGACTAATGAATGATTTTCCGAGTTTATTTCTGTGAAGCCCATGCCCTGTAAAATGACCTCTCTCTGCGGATGGTACGTCCACATATGTGGCATTTGGGAGGCTTCGGCAGATTTTCTCAAATTTCCTATTAGTAACTGTGATTTCTTTGTTGACACAGGATTCTTCTATAAGATCATGTCTTTGTGGGATACTGGCAATGAAGAAGTTAACATCTGTAATTTTCTGTAATGTACTTCTTAGAGCTCTTGTGGCGAGTTTGCCCTCGTTCCTATAAACATCATTAGCACCTCCTATTATTAGACAGTTGCTTCCAAGCTTCAAAGAATGTTCACAGTCTTTTAAAACTTCGCGCAAAGGGGGACCCGGTTTCGTTATTCCACTAACCTTGAATATAGTTTGCATGTTACACAAAATGTCGGCTAAGCCCTTTCCATGACTGTCTGAAAGTATAAAAATATCTTCTTTTTTCTTCTTACCTGTATTGGTAGATATCTTGTTTGTACGATAAGTATGTTCCATATATTTTCTGGTATTTCCTTTCTTGTTATTACAGGACTTCGTAGGCCTACTGAAATGATTTGTGCTCGCTGCATTTGATGAAAGTACTTCCTTTCTTTGGCTCTTTTCACATATTTCATATTCATCACACGTTAAAAATTCAAACTTATTTGCTTGTGGGAGACGAAAGTTGTTTTCGTTACGATTAACACGACAAAACTTTTTAGGCCTAATAAAGTTACCGTTTTGTTCGTTTACAACCGTTTCACTACCCTTTGAATGGTCTATCACTTCTTCCACCTTCTGTACACTATCTATCACTTATTCAAGCTTCTCTACATATAGTTTAGCTAACATAAGATCGTATTTTAATGAAGAAGTCGTGCATTCTTCTTCGCATTCCGTTTGTAAACACACGATATGACGATAGTTACAGCGCACATTTCCACAGTCACAGGTCATGTTTTTTTCCTCTAAGACATTTAAACATTGACGATAGATCCATGGATGGTATCTGTTGAGAGGCCAGACAAACATGTGGTTCCTGAAGAGGGGCAGCAGCCTTTTCAGTAGTTGCAGGGGCAACAGTCTGGATTATGGACTGATCTGGCCTTGTAACATTAACCAAAACGGCCTTGCTGTGCGAACGACTGAAAGCAAGGGGAAACTACAGCCATAATTTTTCCCGAGGACATGCAGCTTTACTGTATGATTAAATGATGATGGCGTCCTCTTGGGTAAAATATTCCGGAGGTAAAATAGTCCCCCATTCGGATCTCCGGGTGGGGACTACTCAAGAGGACGTCATTATCAGGAGAAAGAAAACTGGCATTCTACGGATCGGAGCGTGGAATGTCAGATCCCTTAATCGGGCAGGTAGGTTAGAAAATTTAAAAAGGGAAATGGATAGGTTAAAGTTAGATATAGTGGGAATTAGTGAAGTTCGGTGGCAGGAGGAACAAGACTTTTGGTCGGGTGATTACAGGGTTATAAATACAAAATCAAATAGGGGTAATGCAGGAGTAGGTTTAATAATGAATAAAAATATAGGAGTGCGGGTTAGCTACTACAAACAGCATAGTGAACGCATTATTGTGGCCAAGATAGACACAAAGCCCATGCCTACTACAGTAGTACAAGTTTATATGCCAACTAGCTCTGCAGATGATGAAGAAATTGATGAAATGTATGACGAGATAAAATAAATTATTCAGGTAGTGAAGGGAGAGGAAAATTTAATAGTCATGGGTGACTGGAATTCGTCAGTAGGAAAAGGGAGAGAAGGAAACATAGTAGGTGAATATGGATTGGGGGGAAGAAATGAAAGAGGAAGCCGCCTTGTAGAATTTTGCACAGAGCATAACTTAATCATAGCTAACACTTAGTTCAAGAATCATGAAAGAAGGTTGTATACCTGGAAGAATCCTGGAGATACTAAAAGGTATCAGATAGATTACATAATGGTAAGAGAGAGATTTAGGAACCAGGTTTTAAATTGTAAGACATTTCCAGGGGCAGATGTGGATTCTGACCACAATCTATTGGTTATGAACTGCAGATTGAAACTGAAGAAACTGCAAAAAGGCGGGAATTTAAGGAGATGGGACCTGGATAAACTGAAAGAACCAGAGGTTGTACAGAGTTTCAGGGAGAGCATAAGGGAACAATTGACAGGAATGGGGGAAAGAAATACAGTAGAAGAAGAATGGGTAGCTCTGAGGGATGAAGTAGTGAAGACAGCAGAGGATCAAGTAGGTAAAAAGACGAGGGCTAATAGAAATCATTGGGTAACAGAAGAAATATTGAATTTAATTGATGAAAGGAGAAAATATAAAAATGCAGTAAATGAAGCAGGCAAAAAGGAATACAAACGTCTCAAAAATGAGATCGACAGGAAGTGCAAAATGGCTAAGCAGGGATGGCTAGAGGACAAATGTAAGGATGTAGAGGCTTGTCTCACTAGGGGTAAGATAGATACTGCCTACAGGAAAATTAAAGAGACCTTTGGAGAGAAGAGAACCACTTGTATGAATATCAAGAGCTCAGATGGCAACCCAGTTCTAAGCAAAGAAGGGAAGGCAGAAAGGTGGAAGGAGTATATAGAGGGTTTATACAAGGGCGATGTACTTGAGGACAATATTACAGAAATGGAAGAGAATGTAGATGAAGATGAAATGGGAGATAAGATACTGCGTGAAGAGTTTGACAGAGCACTGAAAGACCTGAGTCGAAACAAGGCCCCGGGAGTAGACAACATTCCATTAGAACTACTGATGGCCTTGGGAGAGTCAGTCATGACAAAACTATACTATCTGGTGAGCAAGATGTATGAGACAGGCGAAATACCCACAGACTTCAAGAAGAATATAATAATTACAATCCCAAAGAAAGCAGGTGTTGACAGATGTGAAAATTACCGAACTATCAGTTTAATAAGTCACAGCTGCAAAATACTAACGCGAATTCTTTACAGACGAATGGAAAAACTGGTAGAAGCGGACCTCGGGGAGGATCAGTTTGGATTCCGTAGAAATGTTGGAACACGTGAGGCAATACTAACCTTACGACTTATCTTAGAAGAAAGATTAAGAAAAGGCAAACCTACGTTTATAGCATTTGTAGACTTAGAGAAAGCTTTTGACAACATTAACTGGAATACTCTCTTTCAAATTCTGAAGGTGGCAGGGGTAAAATACACGGAGCGAAAGGCTATTTACAATTTGTACAGAAACCAGATGGCAGTTCTAAGAGTCGAGGGGCATGAAAGGGAAGCAGTAGTTGGGAAAGGAGTGAGACAGGGTTGTAGCCTCTCCCCGATGTTATTCAATCTGTATATTGAGCAAGCAGTAAAAGAAACAAAAGAAAAATTCGGAGTAGGTATTAAAATCCATGGAGAAGAAATAAAAACTTTTGAGGTTCGCCGATGACATTGTAATTCTGTCAGAGACAGCAAAGGACTTGGAAGAGCAGTTGAACGGAATGGACAGTGTCTTGAAAGGAGGATATAAGATGAACATCAACAAAAGCAAAACGAGGATAATGGAATGTAGTCAAATTAATTCGGGTGATGCTGAGGGGATTAGATTAGGAAATGAGACACTTAAAGTAGCAAAGGAGTTTTGCTATTTAAGGAGTAAAATAACTGATGATGGTCGAAGTAGAGAGGATATAAAATGTAGACTGGCAATGGCAAGGAAATCGTTTCTGAAGAAGAGAAATTTGTTAACATTGAGTATAGATTTAAGTGTCAGGAAGTCGTTTCTGAAAGTATTTGTATGGAGTGTAGCCATGTATGGAAGTGAAACATGGACGATAACCAGTTTGGACAAGAAGAGAATAGAAGCTTTCGAAATGTGGTGCTACAGAAGAATGCTGAAGATAAGGTGGGTAGATCACGTAACTAATGAGGAGGTATTGAATAGGATTGGGGAGAAGAGAAGTTTGTGGCACAACTTGACTAGAAGAAGGGATCGGTTGGTAGGACATGTTTTGAGGCATCAAGGGATCACAAATTTAGCATTGGAGGGCAGCGTGGAGGGTAAAAATCGTAGAGGGAGACCAAGAGATCAATACACTAAGCAAATTCAGAAGGATGTAGGTTGCAGTAGGTACTGGGAGATGAAGAAGCTTGCACAGGATAGAGTAGCATGGAGAGCTGCATCAAACCAGTCTCAGGACTGAAGACCACAACAACAATGATGGATCCATTTCTGTGACCACGAACATAATTTAACACCATATTTCACCTTCTTACTGCATTTTACACACAGGATTTAAAAACTCGTAATTTTCCGCGGATCGGTTTATTAGTACGTCTACACGCGCCGCCATCTTACAAAAAAAAAAAAAAAAAAAAAAAAGGTACCATATTTATAGCACTTCTCGCAATAAAACCTAAAAGAACAAGGTAAAATCGGAAAATATAGTTGATGAATGAGCATTCAAAGAATATTTTGATACATATCATGAACAATATCATACATAAACTGCAGAAAATGCAAGGAATATGTATGTAACTTTTACATATAATTGATCCGCTTTTCCGCATTTGCCACAGCTGCACAGTTAAAAACTGCAAAAGTTGTACCCCTTTACAAAAAGGGCTATTGGCAGCAGATGGTCAACTATAGGTCTGTGTCACTCCTATCAGGTTTTTCAAAAATCATTGAAAAACTAGTTCTGCTACAACTAACTGATTTCTTTAACAAAAAAATATGATTTCAGAATGTCAGCATTGCTTCAGGCCTCAGTGGAGTACTGAAACAGCCACTTTTAGCCTCATAAATCGTATTTTAAATTCAGTGGATAATCACAAAAATGTTTCGGGGATTTTCCTGTTTTTAACACAAGCATTTGATCTAACAGACCATGAAATTCTCCTAAGAAAGTTAGAGTGGTATGGTGTAAGAGGCCTGCCACACGAGTGGCTGAAATCCTACCTAGAAAATCGCTCTCAGATAACACAGGTAAAATACATGGGAAAAAACGAACTCCAAGCTTATCAATCGAAACCTTCCACATTAACCCACGGTGTACCACAAGTCTCAATTTTAGGTCCCTTTCTCTTCCTAATTTTCATAAACGACTTCCCCCTACACATTCAACACTCCGAACCAGTGCTATTTGCAGATGACACAAGCATATTAATTGAAGGTGAAAATGAAATGACTCATAAGTTTAAATGCTAAAGTCACAAGTGAAAATGTCACAGAGAGGTTTATGAGGAATAAATTACTGATAAACCCTCAAAAAACAGTCGTCTTGCAGTTCCATACACAACAAAATAAAAACCCATTAAAACCAAACATGTCCATGGAAAACCACAGAATTAACAGTGTCACTGAAACAAAATTTCTTGGCATCTACTTACAAGACAATCTTAAATGGAATTCCCACATCACTTCATTAAATTCTAAACTATCCAAAATGACTTATGCGATGAGGATTATATGGAACAACACATGTCCTGAAACAGTTAGAGCGGTGTATTACGCTTGCATACACTCCCTATTGAGATATGGCATCATATTCTGGGGAAATTCTCCTCATAGCGTAACCACATTCCGGAAACAAAAAAAGATTGTGAGGATAGTGAAAAATACTAACAGCCAAAAATCATGCAAACCATTCTTTAAAGAACTGGGGATTCTACCCCTACCATGTATCTATATACTAGTAGTTGTAATGTTCCTAAAAAAAGCATGCTAAAAAATGGAAATGTATTTATTCAAAATAAATCTGTACATGAACACCATACAAGGGCAAATAGTGACATACACAGACATCATTGTTATATCACACTGTGCAAGAAAGGTGTATATCACTCAGGTTCACATTTGTTTAATAAGCTGCCAAGTAACCTAAAGGCCATAAACAAAGTCCATAGCTTTAAAAAATCTGTAACATCATATCTCTTGGAAAACTGTTTTTACTCAGTAACACAGTATCTTGAAAAATAAGTTAATTTCGGTTGTAACAATATAAAAATGTAATGTAACAATATAGCAATATAAAAATGTAACAATTTGTAAATGTAATGTATACAATCAATGTAACAGTATATTAATGTAATGTCATTTTGTCCAACATCTAAGGTATGGTATATGTACCATGAAGATTCAGAACGTAAATAAATAAATAAATAAATAAATAAATAAACAGTATGTGCTAAGAAGAAGAGAGAGAAGATAAATGAAAATCTGAGTGATATCATTAGTCAAGCTGAAGCAGGTACGCTAGATAAGGGTAACACCATTGCAGGGAAATTAGTAACCGACTGTTAAGTTATACACAGATGTAGTAGAGAAGGCTATTCAGAAAAAGAAAAAAATGAAATCATGAACAAGGTAAACATTAAACTACAAGCCGCGGAAAATAGGATTCGCGATCTTTTAGAAGAAAGTATTACCGGACCTCGAAATATGAATGTAAATAATACACAGGCTACAGTGAACAAACAACAACCTGTTGTATCTATTCACAAATTGTCACGAGTCTCACAGCAGGTACCAGTGACAGTTGTACATTGCAAAGTGTAAACATATTAACAACTCCAATACCTGATCAACTACCAGCCGGAATTACCAATAACTATAATAACAATATAATTACGATCGAAAATGCCATGAGTCTATCAACTATTTTTGCAGTTGAAGGTTTGCTGAGACATCGACATTTCCTACACTTACTACCGAAGGTAAAAGAATTAATCCCGTAGTATTTATTAGATCTTTTCGTCATGTATTTCCACACAACTGGACGGAAGCACAGAAGATCGGATTTGTCGTGGGATTGCACTTATACCCAATTTGAACGAGCTTTCCTCGACAAATACTGGTGTGAGGCAATGCAAGAAAGACTCAGACGCAAGGTTTTCAACCCTGCACCATTCAATGGCAAATACAGTAGTCTACGTGGATACTTTGAAAAATACCTGAACAAGACACGCTACTGGACGAATCCAATATCACAAGCAGAAGTGTTAAAAATTTTGAAAAGTAGTTTATATCGCACATCAGAGAAAAATTAGTCACAACGCCCGAGCACGACACTGAATATATTCAGTCAGTGCTCGATTCTATCGACTTAATCTATGAGGAAGGAGCTGTACCCCATGGCCCATAGAGCAACAGAAAACCAGGCACAACAACATAATTACAGTCAGTAAAACGTGATTTAAACACACAGCAATTTTGGTACGGTACACACAACAGCAAAATTACATGCCCAGAGGTAATGAGTATGGTACCGGGAACGGAAACAACATGGGTAATTTCAATGCACCAGAGAATTACAATTCACCATCACAACATCCTATGCCGAGTATGAATAGAAACAGTCAGCCGCCGCAGTGGCCGAAGCGCGGTAACAATGCCATGCCTTACGCTGTACCCCAGCCGACCTTTGGACAGCAAAATAACTGCACGGCACATAACGACAAATTGGCTGAGTACACACTCAGTGCAACTCACTGAAATTTCTCCAGGTAATGAACTAAGTCACGCCACTCCATCGGAAAACACCAGCCAGTCGTAGCTAAGCGCCAGGCTATTGACCTTTGGGAATGGGGGCATGGAAGACCTACAAACATGTTTCAAGGATTTGACAAACGAGGTGACATCAAGGATGATATGTATCAGCATGAGTTAGATATAGTAGGTAAAGTCACGGAAGAACAAGTATAAGCAATCATTAAGGTAAAATGAAATGAAATGTCGTGTGACGAGGGCCTCCCGTTGGGTAGACCGTTTGCCTGGTGCAAGTCTTTCGATTTGACGCCACTTCGGCAACTTGCGCGTCGATGGGGATGAAATGATGATGATTAGGACAACACAACACCCAGTCCCTGAGCGGAGAAAATCTCCAACCCAGCCGGGAATCAAACCCGGGCCCTTTGGATTGACAGTCTGTCGCACTGACCGTTCAGCTACCAGGGGCGGACAATCATTAAGGTGAAAATATTTAGCACTGACACACAGTTAATTTTAGATAAAGGTCCAACTACCAACGTATACAATATTCCTTTCTAGCAGTGTATTTCACAAACAAATTTGATACTGAGCAAGAAGCAAACACTGAGGTTAGTTACGAAATGGCAGAGAAATAAAGAAATAAAGAAAAACAAAAAACACAAAAAAATAAAGTTGTTATATTAACTTAAGTATGTTGTTAAATTAACCTAATTATGTCATGTATTGGAAAATTCGACTCGTTCCACATCATTACGAAATATCGTATTCATGATCCATGGAACTAGTATTAATCTAATCTAATCTAATCTAAGTGAATCAGAGGTACTAAATGAGATGCAACAACAAGAACTTTCTAACTTGTTATTTAAGTATGCCAATGTTTTCAGTAAGGAGCCTGGAGTAATCAAAGACTCTGAATATAAATTTGAAGTCTATCCACATGAAACATTTTGTGTAATGTCAAATCCTATTCTCTGGGAAAACCGAAATGCAGTACGGGAAGAGATCAATCGTATGATTAAATGGGGAATTATACAATCTTCATTTTCACCAATTGTAGTCCAATATTACCAGTAAGCAAACCAGATGGTTCTGTAAGATTAGTTCTCGATGCTAGAGATATCAATAAGATTATAGTACTAGAAACAAAGATAATGTGACTTACCAAACGAAAGCGCTGGCACGTCGATAGACACACAAACATACACACAAAAATCAAGCTTTCGCAACAAACTGTTGCCTCATTAGGAAAGAGGGAAGGAGAGGGAAAGACGAAAGGATGTGGGTTTTAAGGGAGAGGGTAAGGAGTCATTCCAATCCCGGGAGCGGAAAGACTTACCTTAGGGGGAAAAAAGGACGGGTATACACTCGCACACAGACACATATCCATCCACACATATACAGACACAAGCAGACATATACAGAGGCAAAGAGTTTGCTATTAATTCAGATTATAGTACTAGTATGCAAAATACCAGACAACTTGGACGAACAGCTTCTAAAGTTTTATAATACAAAATATTTCAGTATACTCAATCTCAAGATGTCCTACTGGCTCCATGAAGAAAGTCAAAAATAAATGCATTTGTTTGTGGGGGCAGAATTTACGAATTCTGTGTTCTACCTTTTGGACTGAACATTAGCACAGGAATGTTTGGACAAGGTTTTAAGACCAGGACTGCTTATCAAAGTCACTGTCTATGTAGATGACCTGCTAATAGCCACACTCACTTGGTTAGAACATATCAGGTTCATTGAACAGGTGCTTCAACGATTTGCAGATTACAGAGTACTAGCCAATTTAAAAAAGTCTAGTTTTGGTAAGGAGCAAGTCAAATTTTTAGGACGTGTTGTGTCAGAACAAGGTATAATACCTGATCTGAAGAAGCTTGATGCCATACACAATTGCCCAGCTCCAAGGAATAAAAAACAACTAAAAGCCTTTTTAGGACTAGCTTCGTTTGTTCGTAAATTCGTACCACAACAACTGATGAACAGTGATGTGTTGCTCAACTTGTTATAAAAAAATAGGTTTTGGTTATGGGATGATAAGTGTCAAGGGGACTTTAATAACATTAAGCAGGTATTGGTAAATGCAAACATTCTTAGCCACCCTGACATGTCCAAGGATTTTTGTCTATGCACAGATGCCTCATCTCAAGGGCTGGGGGCATATTTATTCCAGATGTGAGAGGAAGAACGTAAGGAAGTTTTGCTAGTCACACGATATCAGAAGCAGAAAGATCTTACACAGTGTCAGAATTGGAAATTTTAGCAGTACTATGGGCATTTAAAAAGTTTGAATATTTTTTGTGGGGCCAGAATACCAAAGTTTACTGTGACCACCAGTCACTGTGATTTCTTTTAATATGTAAACTATTGCACCATAGATTAGTTAGGTGGTGTCTATATTTACAAGAATTCAATTTTGACATCATTTATATTAAAGGAAGTCAGAACGTTATTGCAGACACCTTGTCTAGGCTACCACTAGGTTTAGAGGAATTTAGTGAAGTAACAGAGCAAGACGCAGAAATCAAAATGTTATTAATACAAGGTACAACACAACAGTTATAATGTTTTGGACGACTTAAAGTGGTGAAGTATGTGTATAAACTCCCACTTCTTTAATGATAAGACTTACTTGAGATTGTCAACCGACTTTCCTTTTAGCTTGCTGCTGCAATCTCCTTTTCTCTTCTTCTCTGAAGTATATTTGCTAGGACCAGGAATTCCTCAAGACTCTTTGTACTTATAAAATAAGCAGACATACACAGTTTCTTTTTCTTCACTTAATGACGTATATTTCAACATCAAACTTTTACAAATCTCAGTCTCCACATAAGCAAATATTATCGAGTAAGTCTCTTCGCGTTTCCAAACTATAGAAACAAAGTAGATTTAGATATAATGTAAGGTTGGCTTGATAACCATGTCCTTTTTCAATATGAATCTGAATATACATCTTGTCCTTTCCAGGTCCAAAACGAGCATTAATTAACTATATCTCAACTGTTCTTTCTTTTCCACTACAATCGTCAAAGTTATAAAACAGCACGGAATACATAAACACTCCTTGTTCTGTCACTACGGCTACCATGGCGCAACTGGCAAACACTTGTAGGTCCCGTTCAACCACCAAGTCTATAGTTGTCTCACGATAAACTTCAAACCTGCACACGAAGACAGGTGATGCATAGAAAATAGGCTCTCTTTCACTTATATTTAAAATATTGTGTGTTCGAGATGGTAGAAGGCCGAGTGGTTTTAGAATTCACACAGAAATTCTCGAAGCACTACACAGTCTGATTATCATAAGTTTTGTAAACAGATGAAAATTATACAACAGGAAGATCACAGATGGAGTAAAGTCGAGCAAAACCTTAAGCAAGATGAAGGTGGAAAGGTAAGTAAATGGTATCAGGAGTAAAATGGCATTTTGTTTCATAAGAAACATGAAAAATCTTATCAATGGTGTGTGTGTATTCCTGAAGATTATATCCACGAATTTATAACACATGCACATGAAGTATGGGGACATTATGGAGTGAGCAAATTTACTACAAAAATTGCAACACACATTATGTCGATGAATTTAAAAGACACGCACATGAAATATGAAGACATTATGGAGTAGGCCAATGTACTGAAAAAATTGCAAGACTTCGTTACTTTCCAAATTTGAGAAGGCAAGCCTACAGGTATTAAGAAAGTGCGTAATATGTCAAAAATCAAAACAGTCCAATGTGTCAAAATATACTGAGTTACACCCAATACTCACAAAAAACCCTCTAGATATCATATCCCTGGACATAGCTGGTCCATATCCAAGAAGTAAAGGAGGAGTAAAATACGTAGTAGCAGTATACAACATTTTCTTGAAACATATCAAAATTTATGCCATTAAAATTGCAACAGCCAAAAATATCAGAAAAAGAACTGAGGGAGATTATTTGAGAAGAGTAGGTAAACCAAAGGTACTACTAACTAATAATGCTTCACATTTCGTTGGGCAGAAGTGGAAACAATTTATGACCTCCCAGGGCATAAGGCACATATCAGTAAGCTTTTTTCACCCAGAAGCATGCCCAGTTGAACGAATCTTTAAAGAATTTAACCAGTTTATTAGGACATACACCCCTCACAAACATACCCAATGGTTAGAATACATAACTCCTTTCACGGAAGTTGTCAATAACCTTCCACATTCTTCAACAGGTTTCATGCCTAATGAATTGATGTTCCAGACAAAGCAAACGAATGAGTGGGGGTCGCCCATACCAAAGGTACCCAATAGAGAAATGACACCAAAAGACAAAATCAAAATAAGCCACGATTACACTAGAAAACAGGGCCGAGTACAGAAAGAAAATTTATAACAAGAAACTGAAACGTGTTACACAATTTTTTGAAGGGCAACGAGTCCTCTTACGGATGCACCCTAAATTGACAAAATTTGGCAAACTGAATAAGAAGTGGTAATTACTCTATTCAGGACCATATGTAATTTCCAAAATACCATATCCTGGCATGTACAGATTAACCTAAAAACAAGAAGAGACAAGGGTCCCTACCCTCACAAAGATATAAAAGCCTTTATAGAATGACAAAACTTGGTAACAATTTTTTTATCGCAAGATAATTGTACGTAGTGTACGTAATTTTAAGTGTAATTTTTTCTTCTGTAGTGTATTTTAAGATAAAGTAATGTGTATAGGCATAAGTAATCCTTTTGATTTGTACACATAGGCATAAAAATTAACAGAAATGATAAGTAACAGACCGCTTCATGCGAAGCGAAAGGACTTGTGCAAACAAAATTTGCTTATGGCTCAGTTGTCTCGCGCTCAACAATACGCGCTGATGTCAGTAGCAGGAGAGGAGACATTGAACTGTGCGCATGTGCGACAGACTGGCTGAAGACGCAGCCAAGATAGGAATGCAATATGTACTTAACCTAAATACAAAGTAAATGGAAATACTACACAAATACATACACTGTCTACGAAACTATAGAACTTATTGATATATGTACACACATATTTAATTAAATACTAAGCTGTATACAACATATTTACAATCGAAAGGAAGCATTATGAAAAATCTATACGAGATGTCTAAGGACTAACAATAAAATACCGTGAGAGATGTCAATTTTCTTTTCAGAGTAAATCATCATAAAGAGTAACAGAACAAACAAATGTCTATGAATTTAAACAAAATATGGAAATCTCTGCAGACATATGCAATGACCAAATGTATCAGTGGCCATCGAGCTACAAAATGCAATTAGTTTTAAGTTTTTTCTTTCAGAGACCAGTGCATCGTCACAGCACAGAAGAAGAGAATTACGTCAAGAATAGCAGGTACCAAATGAAGAAATGGGCCGCACCTCGAGTAAACAATTCAGTTAAAAGGATATTTATGATAAAGGTCATAAGGCACATGAGAAATGAAATATGCATCGTCACAGTGGGTCTATGTGACAATTATCACTACCTATTCGCTGCAGAGTACACATAAACATTTAAGCATGAGATTTTACAAAAACCAATTAATTTTTTGTCGTTGCACATGAAAGCTTGAATAATGACATTTCCAGGTATTTGAGAAAGATAAGTATACGGTGGTTAAACCATTACATTTCACACTAAGCTACACGGGATTTGAAGTAAATAGCACTAGTAGATGAGGAAACAACATGACACTTCGTCAATGATTAATCGGCACACATTATTTCAATGAAGCAAAAGTTTCTTAGCGACTAGTCCATGATTGTACAAGTAACATTTCCACATAAAGCCTTGAACCAGTAGATCAGTATTTCCTTTCTTCCCTTCCACACAAAGGAGGCAGCGCCAAGTGTAGTTAGGCCAGCAATGTGCGATGTTTTGGTCCTATTTCCAATGTTTTTTCTCCCTCCTCTACCTAAGAAATAGATGAGCTCCGACAAGTGATACAAGCCTATCTATAAAAGCAAAAATGTATTATACATTTGTATTGTGTCATAAAAATGTGATATGGAATTAATTTGTATATGTGATGTGAATGAAGATAAATAGAAGCTAATGAGTGAATTGTAGCAACAGAACCCAGTTACTGAAAATATTTATGACATTTTAAAACTTAAGAAATTTATGTTCATAATATAACCAATGGATGGAATGTCAGCCATAGGTATAAGTTATCATGTAATGTATATTGTTGTAACTCAGTACTTGTATGAATTTCCATTAGAAACCAAACTCTATATGAAGAAATGAACTTCAAAGACAAGCAATTTATACAGTGTTTTGGATGGCTGTATGTGTCTTTCCACAAGAGTACGGTGAAGCATGGTGACATGAACATGCGTGTGCAATGAAATAACTTATGACTATTGAGGCTCACAATGCTCGATACATGGACAAGTGAACTATAGTTGTTCGAGCGGCCGAATTTTACGACAAAGGAATTTCCAAGCTCGTCCATCGCTATGATAAGTGCCTTAATTTAAATGGCAACTATGTAGAAAAGTAGTATTTAAGTGTGGCTTTCATCTGTATATAATAAAAAAAATTTCCAATACTTTATTTATTTTTAATTGCAAAACATAATGTACTTTGTGGATAGCCTCGTGATAATGCAATTGTTCTAATATTCTCTTTAGTGACATATGGTGCGGCAGTGGAATGTTGTGTGTCACAAGGAACAGGGATATTGGCTTCACCACCCAGGTCCTGAGAATGGTATAAATGTCTATAAGAAAAATCCTCTATCTTAAGGCGTCCTAGACACTGACGAGACATTTGCTAGTAACAGTCAGCGGCACACTGGGCTATATTGTTGAAAGGTTTGTGTCATGCCAGGACATTAAGGATATAGATGCCAAAGAACTCCAGCAGGAATGGCCTGTATCTTGTACTCTGACACTTAAGGCCACATAGTCGCCCAGTTTTACAAAGAAGACTAGTGTTGGTACCCAGACTCTGACAGCTGGGCAGGGCACATCAACCTACACCTGTAAATGCAGGTGCAAGTCTGCAATTCCAGTCCAATAACCAAGCCGTCCTACATCTGAAGTACTGATGGCTATGGAATCTAATGCCAAAAACGAAAACAGATCCTCATGGCAGAAAAGCTAAACTTTCACACATAAATATTGGTCTTTTTCGCATGAGTTTCACTTTAAGATACATCACTCACACAAATGTGCCAGTAAAATTTTAAATAATGATATTAATGTCCAGTCTTCTGGGCTCGAAATTCTTGTAAGTGACAAGTCCTCAATGTGTTAAGTTTCAAATGAGAGTAAAGCGCTATGTGATTTAAGAAATTCATTGCACATTCACACATGTAACATAATTCATCTTGCATAAAAGAAAATTTACTTTGAAACTAACACTTTTCAAAGCACCATTCGCAATATTTTCCAGCGACCTGTTAGTAACAGCTTCGTTTCAGTAGTTGCCAGAGAGCGCCAGAAAACAGGCATTACTGTGCGTGGGTAGCTGCGATGATGCTGAAAGCCCATATGTTTGTACATATATCGTATTAAAAGATCTTGCATGACTTCATAACAGAAATAGGATACTCCAAGAGCACCAGAATTTCGCACACCATACTAAAATGCATAATTCAGCTTAAAGTGGACATTCATGTGTTCTGAATCACAAAGAAGTAGGCCCCAACCTGGTGTTAAGATTTCAGTGCGGTTTTCGGGATGCAAATTTTCTTGGAGTACTAGTACTGCATTATCTCATGTTTGGTTCTTTATTATGGCATAATGCCATACACGCCAGAAGATGAAAACGTGCATCTGAAATTCAGTGAACAGTTGAAACTAGCCAATAGCGCAGAATGAAACACATCATTTCTAATAAACTGACTGCCTCTGGGGAAAAGATAAATGAAAGCTACAGTTATTTAGCAAAATCGACAAAAATAACTTCACTGTTCTGCAAGGCGGTTGACTGCCAAAAATGTGGAAATAAAATGAGATCAGAGAACTGAAATTAACAACATATGTTAGCCTACTGTAATTATGTGAATGTATTTTAATTCACTTGATAACTTCCAACACAGAAATCTATTTTGTTTTAATTTGATGTGAGAAATGTAAATGATGAGGAAACTGCAAAATCACAAAATGTTAACACGGCTTACGTGGAGACTAACCCCCTCCCCACTGTAACCCAAACTGGTATGCACACGCAGAAATCTGGCAGCTTGGGCGCCAGAAAAATTTTTCCAAGTAACATCTGGCTGTTTGTTGCTATTGTTGATACAGCTAACAGCCACACTTCAAGGTACTGCCCATAGGAAACTCAACTACATATGCACATGAGCCTATGGGCAACTACTCAAATGAACTTCATGTAAACAGTTATGACATCACACTCATTGGCAGCAGTTTACTGTTATAAAGTATTCCATAGTCTTTGTCCTAAAGCCTTTGACACATTTTGCTGTTTATCATTTCTTACCAATCAAAATTAAAAATCTTAAACTGAAGTCTAAAACAATGAAAAATTCCCAAAATTCTAAAAAATTCCCATGTTTTTACCAGTTTTCTCTTGGATGAAAAGATTCCCGGCTTTTTCCTCGATGTCTCGAAGCATACACACCCTGAAGAAGCTGAGCAGCAGGTGCTCAATGTTCTTTTAGGAGGGACACAGAAATGTCCAGACGAGTACAGACAGTGGATCCGATGGATTTGCACATAGCAGTGCAGTTAGCTGTAGTGTGTGGGATCAATCTGTTTACTGGAATGCAGGGTAAATGGACAATGTTTGCAGCTAATACAAAATGTTTCAGGTGTGGATGGACGGAGCATATAAAGAGACAAGTGTCACCAGCCTCAGGGTGATTTGAATAAAGAAAGAGGAGGTAATAATTCTTGAAGTAGAGGACCAGGGAAAGATAAGGTGTTAAATACCAGCGGGAACCATAGGTCCACCTACAATCACTCACAGTAAGAGTGGATGCTATGAAATCATATGCAGAGGTGAACTGTGCGATAAGAGGGCTAATAGGAAAAAAGGGCTGCAGGATATTATTGGACACAGGGAAGCACGTGTTGACCTCTAGTAGTGATCTGGTGAAACGTAAGCAATGGAACTCACCAAGGTACAGACTGCATAGAGTGTGGGATAAAGATGTCCCACCATTATAATCGGTAGACACAGACTTTTGCCTAATCTGAGCTTGTGCTCCATCTCCATATGACTCCATCAGGACATTGAACCCTATCCTCCCTTCTTTCTGTTGGTTTAACATTATAAATGATTTGTTTCTTTTTTGTCTTTTCTATTCACTGTAGCACTCAATTAGAAATCACTAAAAGCAGAAATAATTTGAGTATACTCTTTTCCAACAGACAGATTTGCAATGAAGATTTTGTCTTCTTTCAGTATTTATCAAGTTTATTCCAAAGTCCATTGTCCATTTCTACACTCAAGAAGTGACAATCTTCATAAAATTGCTTTTCAATGACTTACATGATTTTTCCATAGATATAATAACACAAAAAACTGACACTATACTCTTTACAAAACAACAACAAAAAAATATAATTTCTAATGCTGAGCTATATTTTGCTGTTTTACAAAATTTAATGATTGATTACTTTCTACATAAAAAATTAGACAGATCAGTCTTGGCTGCTGAATATAATATCAGTGATGTGTGATCTAACTTAAAACTAAAACAATTATGACACCTACTTGTGGCTCATTGGCTAATTGGTAAATGTTACACCACAAATCAAGATGTTTGGGGCGAAATCCTCATTCACTCTTAGGTGTTTTCTGGCTACCTTTGCTTCTATAACCTCTGGTGATGGAACAGCATCTTTTAGTACTCCATCAAGCCACTTAGTTGTCACAGTAAATTGATTGTTCATTTTTTCTTCAGTTCATGCTCTATGTTACCTTCAAGTTGATGAGAAATGAAGATGAAAAATACTGTTTTCAACTACCTATACCAATTAAGTCTCTCTCTCTCTCTCTCTCTCTCTCTCTCTCTCTCTCTCTCTCTCTCACACACACACACACACACACACACACACACACACACACCATGGGTGTAACTACAGGTGTGGGGACCCTGGAACAAGTATCTAAGTGGGGCTCCCTGCTTCCTCCATCAGATCTGCTCTCTTCCGCTTTATATACTCACTAAAATGTCCACAGTTCATCTCATATTCTTTCACTGTATAACAATAATGGATATTTCTGGATGCAAAAATATGTAAAATAAGGGAAAGGCAACCACTTACTTGTAGTGGACAAACATGTAGTGCACAGAAACATGTAATACACAGTCCAGTCACATTAATATAACCGATTGCTCGTTCAACGTCAATGTGCAGTAGCCACTCGCAGACGGCAGGTGGTAGCACTAGCAGTGAAGGATATACAGATCATGTCACAGAAGACATGGAAAACAGTGCAGTCATTGTCGTAATGTGGAAGTGGAGCAATGTATCTGACACTGGAAAGGGCATGATCATCGACTTTCGGGCCAAGAGTGGAAGTATTTTCAAAATGGCTATGTCTGTAAACTGATCATGTGCCACCATGGTTAAACTATACCATTCATGGCAGAAAGGTGCTATCCACAACTGGCACCAAGGCAACTGTGGTGCACTACGGGCGGTAGTCGGCAGGAGCGAACGACTGCGGCTGAGATGTGTACGGGTGAACAGATGTAAGTGAATTGGTCTCCGCAGCAGGTGTCTGGTTCATGAACGCAAGCTAAGTGCTATTCGTTGGCAACAAAGGCTGGAATTTGCACGCCAATACTGTAACTGAACATCCACTGAGTGGCGACAGGTGGCCTTTCCAGATGAATCGTGTTTTTCACTCCATCGGATAGATGGCCGTTGGCATGTGCAGCGTTAAAACTTCTGAAAGCAAACAGGTCTTTTTTCTTTAAATAACACTTTGATTATCTTTATTACATGGGAGAATGAAGGAAAGAACATATATTGATGTACGTCATTATTTCTATTTTTCCAGTTTTCCTTTGCATTTTAATTTATTCCAATTTTTTTTTCTTGTTCTTTCTTTTGGGTGCAAGAGGGTCCCTTGTTCTTGCAGTCCTCAGGACATGTCCTATAGTTGCCCCACCCTAGTTACTCCCCTGACAAACACGCGCGCACACACACACACACACACACACACACACACACACACACACACACTGCATTTCAGAGGGTATTGGAAATTTTTGTACTGCAGCAAGGTCAGGCAGACTTATTTCATCAGTCATCTAACATCTAATAATCATTCACCAGTCAAAATTCATACTGGAAATTTTTGTACTGCAGAAAGGTCAGGCAGATTTCCTTCAATCCATCATGTAACAGTCATTTACCAATCAAGGTTCATGCTTGCCTTGCTCCACTTATACACTCCACCTCTCTTCTTGAACATTTTTTCATCAAAACCTGAGAAGTTAAGTGCATTCTTTACACCAATGTCCAAAATGGAAAGTGATGGCTTTTTGTCCCCCCTTGTGCAATCTAGGAACCTCATCTGAAAAAAAAAAGAAATTATAATTTATAAATAATTGTGATTAACTAAGTTACTTTAATTTTACAGTAACACACATTACACACAAATACTGAAATCATATTAATAATAAATTACCTGTTGGAATTGGGATGTAATTAGAATACTATTTGAAAATGTTGTTATAAAATGTAACACAGTATAATTTGATATAAAGACTGTGATACATTCTGAAATTATTATGATGAGACACTCTGCAAAACACTATAATTCATGATGTGTGTAACTTTTGCAAATTTTAATTTTTAATTATAATTTTGTCAAAACAGCCATTTCAATAATGCAAAATATATTTTAATTATTGTAATGTTATTTAAGATGATGTGGCAGTGACCTAGTGAGGTAGTTCTACAACGTTTTTATGGAGTGTTCTGTACCAGGCAGCATAATGTTTGTAAAATATAATGTAAATTCTTCAGGTTTGCCAGTGCATTGAAAAGTTAAAAAACAAAATTTATGTGCTATTGCGAATGAGTCAGAAATAATGGATGGAACATTATCATATACGACTCAGCCAACTGCTGCTTCTACTCAAAACTGCTATGTTGACTCATGCAGCCCACTAGCATGACAGTACTGCACCACAATCTTCCTATGTCCAAGAACAGAGGGACCATGACAATGAAAGTAAAACAAAATCTTTCTTCGCAAAAAATATGTGTCAGTAAGGAAGTGACAATAGCAAGACAGGTTATGGAGAACAACTTCAGATGCCACTACTGTGACTCCCGATTCTTGACTCGCTGATAGGTGGCAGTGGCACCACTCATAGCAGGTGTAGCTAGTGTGGGCCCATTTGCCTCTGTCATGTCATGTAGCCATAAATAGTTCATGATCAATTCATCTGCCAATTTAGTACTTTAAAGCCATCACCTGGATCATATCAGGCTGCCTCCTGGAGTTCAGTATCTCAGCTCATTACTGTGATTGTGTTCAGAAACTGTCATCTCACTGAATGGTTCTTAAGATTTTGACACTTATCAGATTGTTTGTGATGTAGCAATTCTAGGCAAACAGTTATAAACGTTTACTTCAACTATCAGAAGAATTTAGTTCAACACAAAATTCAATTGATAAACTATTTTTGTTTCTTGTGAATTTATGCTCGAACACAGAGAAGAGTGATTCTATATTAATGTCAGGTGTTCATTTCAGTATGTCCATAGCCATTACAGACATGACCGCAAAAATGCAACAGGTCCAGGAACTAATGATGGGGAAGCCTGCAGCCATAAGCATGTCACCTGAGGTGCCAACCAATTGTCTCACATTTATCCCATGGTGAAGGGCTTCCGAGTTTCACCACCACTGTTCCCAATGTTTGATGGGAAGACGGAACCATGGGCGAACTATGTTAGACACTTAGAACTACATTTCATTTCCCACACAATCTTAGATGTTACACAGCAGTGTGCTTTTTTGTTGCTCTCCTGAGGGGCTGATGTCTATCACCTCCTGCAGCAGTTAAATCCTTGTGCATTCTCCATATGAGTTAACTTATGAACATTTGAAAATGTGTTTATTGGACTATTTTGGTTCAAAAGTTTATGTGCCAGCTGCCAGGCACAGATTTTTTAGTTGTCTTAAATGAAACAGACATTCCTACTGGGAGTGGATAGCACAATCGCAAGGGATTTCCAGAAATTGCCAATTTCAGTGTTCCAGTACCAAGTGCAAATAGTGATATGCTGAATCATTAGTTAATGGCGTGGTCCTTGTCTATTCTCCACACGAAGGGCTCCTGGAATGACCTGATTAGACTGAATGAACCATTGTTAGCTACATACCTCCCCCCTCTTCCAGGATTTTGAGCAGTAAGTGAGGTCCTCAGTGATCCTACAACAACCAACACAGGCATTTGCCACCCGCCCAACATGTAAGACCCTGGCTTGACCTGTACCACCAGACAATTCTCCCCCAAACGGGAAATCATAGGAAACCATAACAATCTTTTGTCACCCTCATGAAGTGATTGTTTTATCACTGCATCATTGCCAGCAATGCTATTTTCACCAGGCAAAGTTCAAAACCTATGGTAAAACTGGACACAAGGCAGAGGTTTGCCAGTCCTCACTAAAAATAAATGTGAATACTCATATGGACACACTGGACCCTGATGAGGTGGGCTATGTATATGGCTTGCATGTCCTCTACATCCAGGCTGTGCTGCCCATCTCTGATAGGGTACTGATGTTAGAGATGGTCATCAACCATCTCTGTTGTCTTTCAAATAGATACTGGTTCCCCCACTGCTATCATTAACTGAGACTCAAATAGGCACCTTTGTAACCACTAGAAACTACACAATTGGAGTGAAGGGCCAGTTCAGTGTCCACATTCAGTATCAACCAGCATACCTAGCAGCCAGCATCCTAGTTGTTGATATGACAGGGGCCACTAAAACCATGGGTTTAGTTCACTTTAATGCTCTAGGCTTGAAAGTCCACAACTCACTTAACTGCATCCAACCATTCATACATAGCATCTACCTTCAAGTCCATTTTACGAAGTATGTCTCAGAGTTTTCCCATCAGTCAACCAGTCACCAACTTTGAAGTGCACATTTCCTTGCAGTCCTTGGTGATGCATAAGTTTCTGAAGTCACAGAATGCACCTTTTGCATTTTGGGACAGGCTTTGCCTTGAGTTGCAAAGACTGCAGTAGGAAGGAATCCTGAACCAAGTAGCCAACAGCCAGTGGGCTGCTCCTATTGTGACAGTCAAAAAAATCAAATGGATTTTTCAGAATTTTTGTGTATTTTAAGTCTACTGTCAATGCATAGTTTTTCATCAACATCATTCCTATTCTGAAGGTTAAAGACATCATGGAAAAACCTGCCAGTGACCCGCTGTTTGCAAAAATCTACCTTAGGGACAGCTATCCACAATTATCATGGATGAAGCCTCAAAGTGTATCTTCATCATTATGACATCCTTTTGCCTTTTTCAATATAATTGTCTGCCCTTTGCACTGCCAGTGCACTAGGCGTATTTCAAAGATATCCAGAACCCTAATACAGGGAATTCCAGGCACAGCCAATTATCTGGACAGTATATTCTTCACTGGTCAAAATGTGAAAGATCTTGCAACAAATTTGAAAGCCTTATTCAAAGTGTTCAAACAAGTTAACTTAAATTTTTTCATGCCACAAGTTGAATAACTGGTACATGTTTCAAGTGCTTCAAGGATGCACCTTTCTCTTCACCATGGAGAGGCCATGCAAAAACTGTCACCTCCAAGGGATACCAAAATCAGTGTTGGGTCAGCTGAACTACTACCAAAAATTCATAATTCAAGCAGCAACCATCACTGAACTGCTCCATCAGTTTCTTTGCAAAAATGTTAAATGTTGTTGGTAACCCACTTTTGAAAAGGTTTTCTGGGATTTGAAACAAAACATTACTCCAGCTGACGTCCCTCAAGGCTTATGACTCTAAGCAGCTGCTAATTGTTATGGCTGATACATCTGGTACCTCTGGGGGCAGATTTGCGGCTTCACATCAAATTCCTCTTTGCTCAGTTGTGAGCCAGCCCTTCGGGAGAGGGGGGGGGGGGGGGGAGGGGGGGCGTCTCGTCTAATAAAGCTCATGTGATCAAGGGGACTCCCACAATGTGGCGTTCTTCCCTCCATCTCTCCTGGCAGGTGTTTACCATCCTCTGCTGTGTTCATATCAGCAATATCAGGCTGATCCATGGCTTTTTTACTCTGTAATGACCCTGCCCCCCCCCCCCCCTTTGTAGTTGTGGGGGCCCCCTCATGGTGATCCATATTTTGCTGGCCTGCTCTCACCTTTTTGCCCTCACTCTAAATATGTCCTCTCACCTTTCTTGTCCTGGGTGCTAGCAGACAACCCTCACATGGTTACATCTGTCCTCAGTTTTCTTTGTGAAAGTAGTGTGTCCTCCCACATTTAACGTCCCGAGTTCCCTTCCAGAATCAGTCTCCCAGTTAGCACTGTGTTTGTTTGGGAGGCCTTCAGCCTTGCCTCCAAACTGGTCAGGCTTCCCCTCCCCCCTCCTTTCCTTACATTTTGTCTGGTCTTTTAAACTGTTTATTTCCCCATTTTCTTGAGTCTTCTTCCCTTGGTATTGTCCCCATTGTATCACTATCATGGTATGGTGTGGAGGTTGGGATCGGTTGCTGGTGGTGCTGGTGCCCCATTGTGTGTAGCACCTTCGGGGCACCCCCTGCTCTCACCTTCCTCCACATATCACCCTCCCCCACTCCACTCTTGTTCTTCATTCTTCCTGTCACCCCAACATTCCTTTTGCCTCTTTATTTGCCCATTTTTCTTTGCCATTGACTGGAATGTGCTGTCTGTGTTGTTCCTCCCATAGTTTCTGTCACTTTAGACCATGGGACCAATGGCCTCACTGTTTGGTGTCCTCTCTCCCCACCCCCCTCCCCAAAGCAACCAACTCTGGTTTAGAAAAGTAGTTCACTAAGCACTTGATCAATATTTACCCATTAGAACAATTCATGATTGGAGGAACCCTCCATGGTATGCACCATACAGTCTGTACAGAAATTTCTAAAGAAACAGTGACTACTGAACAACAGTTGGAAAACAAAGCATAGGGCTATAGACAGAAAGATGCTAAATGGAATGAATTTGGTAGTCTAAATGGAAACATGAAGGGCAACAGTGACTACCATAGCGGAATCTTGTTGATAGATCTCTCACAATATTGTTGTTGTTGTTGTTGTGGTCTTCAGTCTTGAGACTGGTTTGATGCAGCTCTCCATGCTACTCTATCCTGTGCAAGCTTCTTCATCTCCCAGTACCTACTGCAACCTACATATTTCTGAATCTCCTTAGTGTATTGATCTCTTGGTCTCCCTCTATGATTTTTACCCTCCACGCTGCCCTCCAATGCTAAATTTGTGATCCCTTGATGCCTCAAAACATGTCCTACCAACCGATCCCTTCTTCTAGTCAAGTTGTGCCACAAACTTCTCTTCTCCCCAATCCTATTCAATACCTCCTCATTAGTTACGTGATCTACCCACCTTATCTTCAGCATTCTTCTGTAGCACCACATTTCAAAAGCTTCTATTCTCTTCTTGTCCAAACTGGTTATCGTCCATGTTTCACTTCCATACATGGCTACACTCCATACAAATACTTTCAGAAACGTCTTCCTGACACTTAAATCTATACTCGATGTTAATAAATTTCTCTTCTTCAGAAACAATTTCCTTGCCATTGCCAGTCTACATTTTATATCCTCTCTACTTCGACCATCATCAGTTATTTTACTCCCTAAATAGCAAAACTCCTTTACTACTTTAAGTGTCTCATTTCCTAATCTAATCCCCTCAGCATCACCCGATTTAATTTGACTACATTCCATTATCCTCGTTTTGCTTTTGTTGATGTTCATCTTATATCCTCCTTTCAAGACACTGTCCATTCCGTTCAACTGCTCTTCCAAGTCCTTTGCTGTCTCTGACAGAATTACAATGTCATCGGCGAACCTCAAAGTTTTTACTTCTTCTCCATGAATTTTAAAACCTACTCCGAATTTATCTTTTGTTTCCTTTACTGCTTGCTCAATATACAGATTGAATAACATCGGGGAGAGGCTACAACCCTGTCTCACTCCTTTCCCAACCACTGCTTCCCTTTCATGCCCCTCGACTCTTATAACTGCCATCTGGTTTCTGTACAAATTGTAAATAGCCTTTCGGTCCCTGTATTTTACCCCTGCCACCTTCAGAATTTGAAAGAGAGTATTCCAGTTAATGTTGTCAAAAGCTTTCTCTAAGTCTACAAATGCTATAAACGTAGGTTTGCCTTTTCTTAATCTTTCTTCTAAGATAAGTCGTAAGGTTAGTATTGCCTCACATGTTCCAACATTTCTACGGAATCCAAACTGATCTTCCCCGAGGTCCACTTCTACCAGTTTTTCCATTCGTCTGTAAAGAATTCGCGTTAGTATTTTGCAGCTGTGACTTATTAAACTGATAGTTCGGTAATTTTCACATCTGTCAACACCTGCTTTCTTTGGGATTGGAATTATTATATTCTTCTTGAAGTCTGTGGGTATTTCGCCTGTCTCATACATCTTGCTCACCAGATGGTAGTGTTTTGTCATGACTGGCTCTCCCACAAAAGGCAAACAAATTCTAATAATATGTTAGGCTGTCAGAGGTACCAAAATCAGTGCCGAGACACTCATGGACAGAAACAAAATATCAAAATGTTAGATATTAGCATATTGTTCCAGCTTAATTCTCACGCCCTGAAAAGGTGAGCGGTATAGATATTAATGTCGGTCACATTGAGGAACAAGTGAAAACACTAAATCTGTCAGATTCTATATGGAATTTGCAGCCAGATTCTATATGGAATTTGCAGCTAAGTTAGTCCCTCTCTTAACCATAATATATTGTAGAGCCCTTGAATCAGAAAAATGCGTCTAGTGATTGGAAAATAGTACAGTGTCACACCCATCTACAAAAAATGATGCTGCTGTTATTCATAGAACTACTATCCAGTATCATTTACATCTAAATGTTTTAGAATGTTATAATACATTATGGGTTCAAATGTAATGAGAGTGACCTTTTATTACTCATATGGAATCCATCTCATGCTTTTCTCGCATGATGCTCTGCAGCCATGGATCAAGGAAATCAGGTTAATGCTGCATTTTGTGGCTTTCAGAAAGAATTAGACTCAGTGCCACACAGAGTTATTAAGGAAACTTATTATTATATGTGTATGAAATGAAATTTGTGACTGGATTGAGGATATCTTGGTAAGATGAATACAGCATGTTATTTTTAATGTAGGGTCATCGACAAATGTAGAAGTAACTTTGGGCATGCCACAAGAAAGTATGTTCAGTACCCTGGCTGATCCTGTCGTGTATGAATGACATGGCAGACAGTATTACTAATAACCTCAGACCTTTTGCATATGATGCAGCTATCGGTCTATAGTGAAACACTATAACGAAAAAACTGGCACGACTATCCGGTCATATCTTGATAAGATTTCAAAGTGGTAAGATTGACAACTTACTTTATGTGCTCAGATGTGTAAACTTGTGCACGTAACAAAATGCTAAAACATAGTATTCTCTGACCACAATTTAATGAGTCACAGTTCAGTTTCTAATTAATCAACCCATACAAATAAATTGGAATAACAATTTATGGGGATATAATGGAATGATCACATAGAATCAATCATAGGTGAAGCAGTTGACAGACTTTGGATCACTGATAGCACACTGGGAAAATCATACCAGTTTACAGAGGAGATTCCTCACAAAACACACATACGAATCACCCTAGAATATTGCTCAAGTATGTGGGATCCATACCAAAGGGAACTAATGGAAAATATTTGAAGTATACAAAGAAGCACAGCACAAATGGTCACAAATTTTCTTTTGATTTAGAGATAAGTGTCAAGGAAATGTTGAAAAGCCTGAACTGGAGGAACCTTGAAGGTAGACGTGAACTATCCTCCATAAGCCTACTTACAAAGTGTCGAGGACCAGGTTTACATGAGGAATCTAGGAATGTCTTGCTCCCTCCTATGTATAACTTGGTTATGGATCATGTACACAAGATTAGATTAATTGCAGTGTTTGCGGAGATATTTCAGCAGTCACTCTTCCCAAACTCCAAATATGAATGAAACAGGAAGAATATATAATATGTGGTACAACAGGAAGTACCCTCTGCCACAAACTTCACAGCAGCTTCAGAATTCTGATGCTGATGCACAGATATCTAGTGAAAATTAAGTGAAAAATTGTTAAACAGAAAACAAGCAAGAGTTTTGTAACAATACAGAACCTCTGACTTCATTCATGAAACAGGTAACTCAATGAACTTCACTATATATTTTTAATTGTGTTAGAAAATGCAATGAGTGACTGAAAATTAGGGCTTACACATCTGGAATTTGTCACACTCTCTGTAATTGTGGCAAGTCTTACACTAGTCACCAACAGTACCTACTGCTTTATCAAGTATTTTATACCACATAACCATAAAGTCAGGCTCAAACAGAAACAAAAATTATTAATTATTTGTTTGACTAGTGGTTTCAGGGAAGTTTAATTATCTAGGAAATGTAAATACAGATATATTTGAGCTTCATTCATCACAATAATGGATTTGCCTCCAACACAGCTTGGCATCTAACTTTGAAAGCACTCTCACTGGAGCAGTCCCCTTGCCTCATCTGGACCTGACAAATGCCAGGCCAAAATGGCTGCAAATATAGAACTAAAAGAGCTGATTCATTTCAAGGAGGGAACCACCTGTGAAATTTGAAAACTTACTGCAACTACTGCCAATAAATGTCAGCATTAAGAAAACAATGATGTTTGGCCTGGTGATAGGAGGAGAAACATTAGAGTCCCTGCAAGTTGCTGTGGCTGGAGTCCCTACAAGTTGACATGGCTAGAATCCAAGAACTTTTACTGCAGCAAAGAGGCATGAAAACACTCAGATGCATGACTGTTTGAGTTTCTGAAGAACTATCTAAATTTTGGATGAATACAGGCATTTCTATTACATTCTCTTCATTTTAGGCAATTACAGCATATTATTACATGAAAACAGTAATTTTACTGTGAGTATGCATTTATTCTTCATTTTTACTTACATATTCATCCAGTATGAGGTAACTATTCTGCATCTGGAAGTAAACAAGAAAATACAACATGTTGAAATAAATCAGCTCAACAGAATATGAAATAGACTAATCAGGCAAGAAATCATGAAAAACACAATGAAAAGGAAATAATATAAATGACAGGAAAAGTAATTCACAGGTTCTGTGTAAAAAGTAATGAGCTGAATTCAGATAAAATATATTAAAGATACCACTACCACATTCTTCAAAGTAGGACTCTTGGGCACAGACAAACATCTGCCAATGAGATTTGTATGCTTGGAAGGCATCCTGGAAGTCTTTACCCAGAATGTCCTTCAAACAACACAGTAAAGACACTTTGACCTCTGCTATGGTCTCATGGAGTGATCTTTTGAGGGCTGTCTTCACTTGGGGAAGTCTGCTGAGGCCACATTGGGATTGTGGGGAGGGGGGCTGCAGAAATGTTGCAATGGCATTTTGGGCTAGGTAGTCATTTAACAGGAAGCGAGGGTGGCTTGGTGCATTGTGACAAGGCAGCCTCCAATTGGTGTCAATGCCTGGTCTCAGGTCTGTGATAGTTGGAAAAATTAACTACTGTTCTGAGTTTCTACTCATGGATGGGCATCCTGTGTGGTGTTTGTCTTCCATGCTCTCTCAACTATATTTGCACAACAGCAGTTTTTGACAGGCTTTCACTTCTGAACACTTGCTGAATCATGAACGACATTTCCAAAGGCTATTTTTGAGTCCCACACAGAATTTGATGGCATAGTGCTGCTTCATACAACACTGAATTTTTAGCTTCTACTGAGGCTATGGACAGTGGCACATTGAAAAAATTATGTGAATAGCATATCAGCTAACTGGCCAATGACAACAGGCACATTTTGAAGGGACTTACCACTTACCTCTCCAAAGAACCCACCCAGCATGAGAGTACTGCAATACACAGTCATCTCAGAAAAAAATTCAAACGTCAGCCCTCTACAGTAAAAGTGATGCTCACAGTTTTTTGAGAACCCGAGAGCCAATTATGAAACTTTACCCAGAAAAATAATCAACAGTAAACAATGTTACAATGATAAAGCTTTGGAATGAATTGAAGGCCATAGTTTAAAAAAATTGCCAATATCTATTAGGAAGCAGTTTTCTTTTTTTGAATGACAACTTATGTTCACATATCATGGCCCACACAATTCAAATTTGTCAGAACATGCATTTCAAGGTGTTGTAGCATCCTCCATACAGTCCTGATCTAGCCCTGAGAAATTTCCAGTTCTTTGGTCCATTAAGAGACGATTTCAGAGGCTGTCGATTCACCTCCGATGAAGAGGTGAAAGAGACTGCTCAAGTGGATAACTTTTTTCCTAAGGGTGTTTGAAAGCTTTTGGAGAGACAGACCAAACACACTGAGATGCAGGGTGGCAGGGTGACTATGTTGAAAAATTGTGTCACTGTGAATTTTGTGCAGTTGTAATAAATTAGAGAAATGTTGTTCCGATACTTTTTGACTTGACCCTTGTAGTAATGGAAACAATGACACTCGGAAAGTAATTCCAAGTGACAATGTCAAGTCATTTGTGATACGAAGAAATAAAAGGTGTCTCAAGACAATGGTGTTTCAATAGAAATAGTAAAAGTTCAGACAGAGTAATACACACACGTAACTCTCAAAAATTGTGATGAAGCAAGCTGCGTTCTTTTTACTTCCCCTCTTGTTTTGCCATCTGCCTCCTTAAATTCGTTTATTTCAGTTTTAACTAATTACCATTAACATATATGAGTATAATCTGCATTTTCATAAAAGAGAAAGGTTGGCCCTCAGTTTTAAAGAATATAGCTCCAGATCTAATTTTGTGCTTTGTTTTGTATATGTAATCAATTTTCTAATTTATTTTGGCTATTCCTAGTTAGTATCTTTTGTTATAGCATGAAATCAGTAATTGTTTTGAAACTTAATTTCTATTGTTGACTTATAAACAAATATAAATTCTGTTCTAATTAGAAACATTTGGAGGAACAACTAATAGTATTCTTAAAGGATCTATTCTGCTCTATTCGAAGACATGTTAGCAAAGCCAGACCTTAGTTAATTCCAAAGTAATTACCAGGTTTGTCAAAAGTATTGTTTTTATAACTATACCCATTAATTTCATCATTTAAACAAATAATTCAACCTAACTCTTGTAGTAGAAGAAACCGTTAAAAAGAACCAATTTTTCGTATACAGTTAATTTAATGAGTTATGTTTTAATTGTAATAGCTGGAAATTAAACTTCGAACAATACATAGTTTCAGTACCTATTATTGTGATGATATATAAAGGCCCGATTTTTTGTCCCGAGACAGTCAGTACACGGCCGATTTTCAGACGAGAAACCTGTGCTGGTTAGGTCAACAACAATGCATCAACTTAACTGTGAAATAAGTGTAACACGAATAGGCCATGTGTTTTAACATGTTCAATTTATTTGAAAGACTGTGACATTTGTGGTTAGGTTTTCACTGCAAACTATTGTAGCAGTATGCTGACATATGCTTGCAAACTGTTAATGAGGCTTATCAACATTTACCAATAGTTAGCTGGCCATATAACTGTGTAATATTGGGGGTTATGAACAGTGGAAGTAAAGAACTGTGAAATGCAATGTGCAACTGTCAGCTGCATCATTTACAGTATTCAGTGTTGAACTTCCACCCCCCCCCCCCCCCCCCCCCCATTTTCAGCCAGTATAACAACATAGTACATCAACACAAATGACTATCAATGAAGAAATAAAGCAGGCAAATGCCATAAAATGTTTACAGAATGACAACACAGGAAGCCAATTGCTCCAAACTAGAAAAACGCTATATTTGTTCTACTTCACCTGATAGGAGACAGACAACTCATAAAAAACCATGCACTTATCAGGCCCCTAACTATAATGTACAAGATGCTGACTAAAGTTATCAGGTCTCATGCAGAAAAAAAGGAGTAAATGTTAATGGAACATATCTGAACCAAATTCTTTTTCCTGAAGTCAGTGGAATTTGAAAGTAGGTCTGAAATCAATTGTAATCTGAATTAAATAATGTACAATATGCACAAAAAACACAGAAAAAAGTTAACAATGAAGTCATTGAACAAGCTGAAGAGATTTTGAATTAAAACAGTTGATGACAATATCTAGCTGTACAGTAAAAGGAATAAAGACAAGAGTAAAATTGGCCTAGAGTGCTTCTGCTAAATGAAACATGTAATATCTCGCAAGGAAATGTTACAATCTGTGTGTACTACCAATTTTGATTTACAGCTGTAAGACATGGACTTTTAAGGCAGAAACCATTCAAAACTGCAAGATTACTCCGCAAGCAATGAAGGGATGCATGTAAGGCTTGCCAGGATTGTCAGGAAAGGAAACAAATTGATAAGGGAACAAACTGAAGTGGAAGACCCAAATTATTTAGTTAGTTATTTGCATGTTCCATGGATAATACTTGTAACAGCTTGCTATGAACGTAATGAGCCAGTTTGACAACTGTAGTACTTCTTCTGAGCAGAAAATATGGCGACACGCTATTTCACTTGACTGGTACAGGTAGCCACGTTGTATGTGCAACTATAACAGATGGGTATGTGTGGAGAGGCCAAACTAACTTGAGTCTCCTGATGAGGGGCAGCATCCTTCACAGTAGTTGCAAGGATAATGATTTGGATGATCGATTGATCTGGCCTGGTAACATTAGTCGACATTACCTTGCCGTGTTGGTAATGCAAAGGGCTGAAAGCATGGAAAAACTACAGCCATTACTTTTTTCCGGGGCATGCAGCTCTGCTATATGGTTAAATGATGATAGCAACCCCTAGGGTAAATATTCCAGAGGTTAAAATAATCCTCCATTAACATCTTTGGGTGGTAACTACTCAAGATGATGGCATCATTAGAAAATGCAAAACAGATTCTACAGAACAGAGCATGGAATATTAGTTCCCATAACCAGGTGGGTAAGGTACAGAACTAAACAATGGAAAGTGATAGGATCGAGTTAGATATGTTGGGAAATGGTGATGTGAGGAGGCATTAATAAAAAGAGTTCTGCTCAGATGAGTACAGGATTATACATACAGAATGAAATAGTGGTTGTGCAGTAATAGATCTAAAAATGAATGAGAAAATAGAAATACGAATATCTACTACAAATAGCATAGTGAACACAGTATCACACCCAAGTTAGATATAAGATCAATCACCACCACAGTAATACGAGTTTATATGCTTACTAGCGCTTCATATTATGAAGATATTGAAAGAATGTATGACAATATAATGAAAAGGATAGATTACTACTCATCATATAGAGGGATGTTGAGCCGCGGATAGTCACAACAGGAAGGTTATCAAACAAGTAAGTATTTGACCAAAAAGGCCTTCATTGGAATATTACACACACACACACACACACACACAGTCTCTCAGACACTGTGGTCATATATATACTCCTGGAAATTGAAATAAGAACACCGTGAATTCATTGTCCCAGGAAGGGGAAACTTTATTGACACATTCCTGGGGTCAGATACATCACATGATCACACTGACAGAACCACAGGCACATAGACACAGGCAACAGAGCATGCACAATGTTGGCACTAGTACAGAGTATATCCACCTTTCGCAGCAATGCAGGCTGCTATCCTCCCATGGAGACGATCGTATAGATGCTGGATGTAGTCCTGTGGAACGGCTTGCCATGCCATTTCCACCTGGCGCCTCAGTTGGACCAGCGTTCGTGCTGGACGTGCAGACCGCGTGAGACGACGCTTCATCCAGTCCCAAACATGCTCGATGGGGGACAGATCCGGAGATCTTGCTGGCCAGGGTAGTTGACTTACACCTTCTAGAGCACGTTGGGTGGCACGGGATACATGCGGACGTGCATTGTCCTGTTGGAACAGCAAGTTCCCTTGCCGGTCTAGGAATGGTAGAATGATGGGTTCGATGTCGGTTTGGATGTACCGTGCACTATTCAGTGTCCCCTCGACGATCACCAGTGGTGTACGGCCAGTGTAGGAGATCGCTCCCCACACCATGATGCCGGGTGTTGGCCCTGTGTACCTCGGTCGTATGCAGTCCTGATTGTGGCGCTCACCTGCACGGCGCCAAACACGCATACGACCATCATTGGCACCAAGGCAGAAGCGACTCTCATCGCTGAAGACGACACGTCTCCATTCGTCCCTCCATTCACGCCTGTCGCGACACCACTGGAGGCGGGCTGCACGATGTTGGGGCGTGAGCGGAAGACGGCCTAACGGTGTGCGGGACCGTAGCCCAGCTTCATGGAGACGGTTGCGAATGGTCCTCGCCGATACCCCAGGAGCAACAGTGTCCCTAATTTGCTGGGAAGTGGCGGTGCGGTCCCCTACGGCACTGTGTAGGATCCTACGGTCTTGGCGTGCATCCGTGCGTCGCTGCGGTCCGGTCCCAGGTCGACGGGCACGTGCACCTTCCGCCGACCACTGGTGACAACATCGATGTACTGTGGAGACCTCACGCCACACGTGTTGAGCAATTTGGCGGTACGTCCACCTGGCCTCCCGCATGCCCACTATACGCCCTCGCTCAAAGTCCGTCAACTGCACATACGGTTCACGTCCACGCTGTCGCGGCATGCTACCAGTGTTAAAGACTGCGATGGAGCTCCGTATGCCACGGCAAACTGGCTGACACTGACGGCGGCGGTGCACAAATGCTGCACAGCTAGCGCCATTCGACGGCCAACACCGCGGTTCCTGGTGTGTCCGCTGTGGCGTGCGTGTGATCATTGCTTGTACAGCCCTCTCGCAGTGTCCGGAGCAAGTATGGTGGGTCTGACACACCGGTGTCAATGTGTTCTTTTTTCCATTTCCAGGAGTGTATATATATCTGTGTGTGTGTGTGTGTGTGTGTGTGTGTGTGTGTGTGTGTGTGTGTGTTGTCTGATTCCAATGAAGGCCTTTTTGGCCAAAAGTTTATTTATCTCTTTGTTGTGCCTATCTGTGACTCAACATCTCTTCTATATGGTGAGTAGCAATCTATTCTTTCCATAATATTGTTATTCCACCATGGATTTTCCACTGTTTGAAAGAATGTATGACGGGATAAAAGGAATTATTCCAATATCTAAGAGAAACCAAATTTAATTGTGATGGGAGACTGAAATTCGATAGTTTAAGAAGGGAGCGGAGGAAAAACATTAAGCAGGAATGAAAGAGGAAATTGCTTGATAGAATTTTGCATAGAGCACAATTTAATCATTGCTCACACTAGATTTAAAAATTATGTAATAAGGTTATAAGCATAGAAGAGATGTGGAGGCACAGGAAGGTTTTATATTGATTATATAGGGTATGTCACTAACTATTGCCACCTAGAATAACTCTGAAAGTATGATAGTAGCTGAAAACTTGGTGGGTAAATGTTGCATGGGACAATGGAGGCCATAATATGACATTGGTTTTTTCTTGCTAGGTGGGGTCGCATCATGAAGGTCAACTTCGTTTTTTTATATGTGATGCTATAGTTTAACACTTATTTTCTGATAGCAGCTATCGAGACGAATTCAGTGATGTGTAACAGTAAGGTCTTTGAAGGTCAATGAAGGTCAAACAGGTGGCACGCCCATTTACAGAAGGTGTTCGAAGTGATGTCCATTGGTATCAATGCAGTGCTGAAATCTTCTTATCATGGACTGATGTGGACTCTCAACTAAAGGTCGGCAGCTCGTGGTCTTGCGGTCGCGTTCTCACTTCCTGAGCATGGGGTCCTGGGTTCGATTCCCGGCGGGGTCAGGGTGTTAGTGTTGTCCTCATCATTTCATCATCGTTCATGAAAGTAGCAAGATTGGGCTGAGCAAAGGTTGGGAATTCATACAAGTGCCGATAACTGCGCAGTTGAGCACACCACAAATCAGACATCATCATCATCATCATCATCTCAGTTAAAATTTATTGCTTATGAAATGCAGATTCAAACTGAAGGAATTCCAAAACAGTAAATTATGAAATGAAACTTGGAAAAACTGAAAGAATCAGATGTTGTTGAGACTTTCAGAGGGACCATTATGCAACTTTTAACTGAAACAAGAGAGATAAATACAATACAAGATTAATGGGCAGCTTTGAGAGATGAAACAGTGAAGCCAGTAGAGAATCAAATAGGTAAAAGGACAGGATACAGCAGAAATTCTTAAATAATATGGAATATATTGAATTTAACTGACAAAAAAAGAAAATATAAAATTGTTGCAAATCAAGCAGGATAAAGGAAATACTGATATCTAAAATAAGATTGACAGAAAGTGCAATGGTGCTACACAGGAATGACTGGATGTCAAATACAAGGCTGTAGAATAATGCATAACTGGAAGAAAGATAGATGCTGCCTACAAGAAAATTAAAGAGACCTTTGGAGAAAAGAGAGCAGCTGTATGAATGCCATGAGCTCAGGCGGCAATCCAGTACTACACAAAGAAGGGATAGCCAAAAGGCAGGAGTATACAGGAGGACTATATGAGGGAAATAAAGTTCAAAGCAATATTATAGAAAGGGAAAAGGAATTAGATGAAGATGAGATGGGAGGTGCGATACTGAGAGAAGAATATGACAGAGCATGGAAAGACCCTTGCAGTAGACAGCATACCCTCAGAATTATTGAGATCCTTGAGAGGGCCAGCTATGACAGAACTATAACAGGCAAAATACTCTCAGAATTCAAGAAGAATGTAATGATACCATTTCCAAGGAAGCCAGGTGTGACTGTTACTGAACTATTACTTTACCAAGTCACTGTTGCAAAATAATAGCATGAGTTATATACAGAAAGACTAGTAGAAGCTTACCTTGTGGAAGACCAGTTTGTGTTTCAAAGAAATGAAGAAACAATGCGAGGCAATACTGACCCTGCAGCTATCTTAAGGATAGGTTAAAGAAAGGAAAATGTATGATTATAGCATTTGTAGATTTAGAGAAAGCTTTTGACACCGCTTAACAGAAATGACTCTTTGACATTCTGAAGGTACCAGGAATAAAATACAGGGGGTAGAAGGCTCTTTACAACTAGTACAAAAACCAGATTACAGTTATGAGAGTCAAAAGACATGAACAGGAGAAAATGGTTGAGAAAGAAGTGGGACAGGGTTGTTACATATCACTGACGTTATTGAATCTGTACATCGAGCAAGCAGTAAACAAAACCTAGGGCAAATCTGGAAAGGGAGTTGTAGTTCAAGCAGTAGGGGGAAAAGAAGACAAAATTTTCTAATAACACTGTAATTGTCAGAGACGCAAGGGACTTGGAAAAGCAGTTGTATGGAATGGACAGTGCCTTGAAAACAGTTAATAAGATTATCATCAACAAAAGTAAAACAAAGGCAATGGTATGTAGTCAAATTAAATCAGGTGATGCTAACAGAATTAGTAAAGTAATAGATGTGTTTTGCTATTTGATATCAAAATAACTGATGATGGCAGAATCAAATATTGGAAACTACAGGTAGGAATATCAACAGTGAAGGAAAAGATAGATTGCTACTTATCATAAAGAAGACACGTTAAATTGCAGACAGGCACAATAAAAAGACATTTACACAAAGCTTTTGGCCACAGCCATCATCAGCAAAAGAGAAACACACACCATTCATACACACGAGCACGTACGCCTCACACACAAATGACCGTCAACTCTGGCAGTTTGGACCAGAATGCGACAAGAGGATATATCTAAAGACAGGAAGTTTAGACATTGGTGAACTAAGGAGGGGAGGAGGGGGGTGTTGCGTATAGAAGGTTAATGAATCGAGGATATAATAGAGGTTGGAGGCATTAATGGAAAAGACATGCAGCATGAAAGAAAAGGGAAAAGAGACACAATGGAAAGCATAACAGTTAAAGAATTTGGAAGAACTTAAAGAATTAATAAAATTATGTACATCCAAATTGAAGATTCAGAAACTGATCATCAAGTAGGAACTTCCAAACCAGACATGGACACAAAAAATGCAACCAGACTGAAGCGGTGAAAGAAAAGAGAGAAGAAAGCAAATATGAAACAACAAACACAGGGTCATGGCAAATATTAATAATACATACTGATAAACTAATGGGAGAACAAGCTGAATTGAGGTTACAGAATGAGGAGCAAGTCACCAATAATAAACATAAAAACTGAAAATCTGGAAGTGCATTCCCTTTAGAATGAGAAAGTAATGTGTCTTCTATTTGGAAAAATCTGTACAAGAAGTGGTTGAGAAGCAGAAGCAAGTTAGTAAACTTTCCTGTAAATGAATACAAAATTGTGTGTGCTATTGGAACTATAAGTAAACTTACAAAATTAAAATACCATATGATACTGGACGTGGTGACGGAGGGTGAAATGCATAACATGGAGGCTTTAGTAGTACCAAACTTATGTGTGGATTGCACATTGAGGGTAGATTGGATAAAAGAACATCAAACAGAGTTTAATTTTGCAGAAAATGCCCTGAGGATTAGGAAGGATAAAAGAGAGTATCAATGGTTACCTTTAAAGAGAAGACAACTACAGAAGATACCAAGTTATTTATGAGACATACTACGCTATGATAGAAAAAGACTATGGGAAACTGGCACAAATAGTTTATATAAACTACTGAAATTTGAATCAGCATATTGAAGAAGAAAAACACATAATTGCAGAAAGGGAAATCACCCAGAAAATCAAAAGAATGAAACATAAATTTAGCACAATGAAGGATAAATCAGCCACTCTAGTACTAGGGTATAAAGAAGTATTTTCTGGAAATCCAGGCATAATCCAAGCACCACCACATAAAATACAAATAAAAGCACTTCAACCATACTTTACAATACTGTAGCCGATGCTGCACACCAAAAAAGTTGCAGCAGGCACAAGAAAACAGTGCACTTGGAATAGGCAAAAAACCAAAGATACTTCATGGAAAAGAGTCCACCAGAAACCTGAAGAAACACAATGCAAAGAGAGCAAATGAAGTGGCAGTAGCGCATTCTAATGGATACAGATAAATATCACACACATCCCCTTTCCAGATTGAACCCAATAGCAATGCTAGGGAAAAAGGTTTTTCATATGAAGAGAAATAAAGTGAATAAGGATGGAAACCCCCCCCCCCCCCCCCCCCGGAAGTACTTATTATTTGTGCCCAAAGTGTTAGTTAAAAGACTGCAATTACTGTGGACCCAAACACACAAATTTTGACTCACTGTCTTTGACAAGCAGTGAGGAGCTAACTGCAGCTGTGTGACAAGACATCAGCAGTGCACAGGCATGCAGTGGCCCAGTTCGTCCCCACTACTACTGCCTTGGGGAGTGTCACTGGGTATGACTCTCTGCATGTGAATGGTCCCACAGCCACCGGTAGCCAGCGTCAAGATGTAGTGATGACCTCTGGCCAGTTTCATCTCTACAACTGCTATTTTGCCAAGAGGACCATGTGTAATAACGTAGGGGGTGCACAAGGGGGGCAACTGACCTATGACGACAGGCGATGAATGGAGTATCAGCAATGCCACAAATGAAAGTGATTATGTGCGTGAGTGCAAGTGCAAAAAATGGGTATATTTCTTGTTATGTGCTTTTTTTTTTTTTTTTTTTTTTTTTTTTTTTTTTTTTTTTTTTTTTTTTTTCTGTCGTTTTCCCTTCAGTTGATGGATTTGAAGTAAAGATGTAAAGTGAATGATGATATGGATATCAGCATGTGTACATGTATATGGGCTATGTGGAGGGGCTGTGTTTTGTACTCTGCTGTTGTCTGTGACCATATTAAGGTGGAACACTTGTGAAGTTAGTTAGTTTATGGTACTGGTTATGTGATTCGAATTTTTTTTTTTTTTTTTTGTCAAATATGAAAAATAAGTTGGTAGGGCAATTGGTTTACTCAGGAGAGGAGTGTAGTTAGTTGTACATGGCTCTTGAGATGGGTGGTTGTTTAATTTGCTACTGTCGTCTGATGTTTACTACAAGAATTGGCATAGGAAAGAGTGTATATATGTGTATTTATATTGTAGAAAAGGGGGTGTGCATTTCAGAACAAGAAATGATGTTGTGATATGATTGCTGCATGTGAAGAATTACTTACTTCTATCACATGATCAACATATTGTATGACTTTGCATGTGAGCATTCATTATTTACTATTATGCTGCAACGATAAAACCTTATGGTTAACAGGCAGAAGCAGCCAATGCAGGCTTCGCTATCTATGGTATTAATATCAGTATGATGTACTGTTTTGTTCATGATATATGTGCTAAGAAAGTGTTATTATTTTTAGAGGGTTAGTACACTGTAATACAGGTCCATATCCAGTCCAGGACCACTTGAGTTGTGTGATAATGGGGGTCTCCATATGGACACAAGTTTTGGCTCCTCAAATTGATCCTGAGAGAGAAGACTAAGGAGGGTTGAGTTATGGAGTAGAAACAAAATCATTATTTGGACCATATTAAAACAGTAAGAAAAGATAAGAGTTAATGTGTACATGAGAGAGATTGTAGGGGCAAGAGAGGAGGTATCCCCCTCTCCTCCAGGTGAATGCTTGAGTGGAAACATGTTGCACACAGGAGAGTTGTAGAGAGAGGGAATGGCAGTGTGGAGGATCATGCAGACAACTTAATGAAAGGAAGAATACAAGAAAAATAGTGAGATGTATACAGATGTGTTAAAAAAACACTATGATTAAAACAAGAGGCAGAGAGAAGTATGAAATTGGTGAGGGAAAGGGAGGACAGGAACAAGGATAAGGGACATGGGTAGTTGGTGAAGGCTGATTGAAAGTGAATTGCAGGGAGAGATCCCACAGCACAATACAGTGGTGGAGTTGGAATGGGATAGATCCACATGGCACACACAGAGAAACTGTTGACTTTGACCTCAGAACTGGACACTGTGTTCTGCAACTGCATGATCAAATTTATGTCATCACAGTTTTGTAGGTTTGCTGTAAAGAGAGAAAACTGCCACAGTGTAATATTCACTGAATAATGTAACAGATGAATTTATGTGTAATTGAGATATTTTCGAAACCTCTGTGAAGTGTTACTGTGTTCATTTTGTGTGCAGGAACAACTGTTTTCATTTTGTATGCAGGAACAGTGAAAAATGTATCACCATAAGATAATAAACAGGATTGTGAATTGAATTTTCCGACAGCAATAAGGAAATGTTTTATTTTTATATAATACCTGCACTTGTAAACTTTATAAACTGAAGTAATATCATGTTTTCCACAAAGATATGCCTCTGTAAAGTTAACGTCTATGAATCTGTTCACATTGGCCTTTACATAAAGTGAAACCTTGAATACTGATGTGGATCGCAGGGAAGGAAACCATAAAATGTGCTACAATCAGAAGTACACTTTGCAATCACTACACAGTGGCTTGCTGAGAATAGATAAAGAAATAAGTGTACATGAATATCTTGACTCAAGTAGGGTGAAATTTCTGCCAGACCTATTACATCATCATTGTCCACCTCTGTTGCTCCGTTGTCAGCATATCTGAATGCTAATTTGAAGTTTCACATTCTATTCCTTCTACTGCCAGGGATTCTTCTTCAGTGCAAAGACTGGAATGAGACACACTCAGCTTTTTGATGCCAATTAAGGAGCTACTTGAGTACGAAGTAGTGACTGTAAGCTCTAAAAAGCCAAAAATGGCCAGGAGAGATGTGTGCTGATCCCACACCCCTCCATACCACATCATATGATGCCATTGGCAGAGAATGACATGGTGGTCAGTCATTCATGATTGGCCCATCAGGATGAGAATGAGGAGCTTTGCTGTTGCTGTTGCTATTAAATCAAAGGTATTTGATATGACAAAGCAAAGTAACTGCTGAGGAAGTCCATGGCTTTGCAAACAGAACAATCTTACAACAGCTTTGTACCCTGCTCGTAAATATGCATAGTATGTAATTTGTATGTCTCTAATAGTTAAGAATTTTATTATGGGGTTGCACAATAAATGTGCTTTGATATAATTTGTTAATATCACATACTCTATGGACCTTAGAAAATGTCACTCACATACCTTTTGGTTACTTTCAGGGACCAGAACAGGTACATTTTTATGTCTGTCCAAGAAATTTTGAAACTGCTGATCTGTCACATAGAACTTTTCTGCATTCCGAAGAGCATTCTCCCCAACATTTTCTCCTTTAAGCAGCAGACACTGAAAAACCTAGAACAAAAGGTCCATGGCAGGAGTTCCCAACTTAAATCCATGAAAATACCAAACCTTTCATACAGATCAATGTATTAATTTTGAGATTATTGAAATTATATAAACAGAAACACAAAACTCCAGCCTTGAGTACCATTGAAGTAATTAAACATGAGACATCTTAGGTGCACATCAGGCATTAACATATTCATATATTTAAGAACCATAGTGCTAAACAGTACCACAGGTATACAAACTTTAAAAAAATTACACATACATAGGAAATATGAACTGTAGGAATTATTGGCTACTTACTGACATTAACCAAGATAGGGACCAGTGAGTAGGGCTTGCTGTACACTGTGTAGTTCAAATATGTAACAACGTGAATATATGTCAAATAATATGTCAATACTGGCATATGTAATAACAATCTTATTCAAAAACAGAGATAGTAGACTCAATTAAATACTCTTATTTCACCATGAATTTACTTTCGTGGTCTGGAGAAAGAGTGAGAAAAGGTGCTGTACAGGAGGAAGACCTTGAATGGAGAGGGAAAGAGGAAGCTCAGCCAACTGCAGAACAATGTGAGGAAAAATCGCTGTTAAACTACAAAAATTAAAATTATAAATACCTAATGTCTGCTTTATGATCTCAAGAAAAAATTGGAGAGGTTAACAGTTTTTCTATTTATGGCTTCCTATCATTCAGCTTTGATTTCTGAGTCATATTTTCTTTAACAGCATATCAGATATGGTTCAACAATTTGAATAAATTTGCAATGTATTCCAGACTGATGAGCAATACTCAAGAATCAGTCTCACAAATGTTTTGTAAGCTGCTTATTTCATGCGTATAATGAATTTCCTTAATATTCTTCTAATGCATCTCAGCCTGGGATCTGCTTTTCCTACAATTAGTTTTACATGATAACTACATTATCTGTTGTTACAAATAGTTATTCCTAGGTATCTTATGGTTTTTACTGCTTCTAGCAGATTTTCGTCAATAGCCAAAATGAACAGTAATGGGTATATTTGTCTACTGATGTGTAATAAGTTATATTTATTTATATTCAGGGTCAACTGGTTTTCCTGCATTCTGCTACAGTCTTCTGCCATTGCAGCCTTCCTATAGACAACAGCATTGTCTAAGAAGAACCTCTGCTGCTAGAAAGGGAGCAAGTTCTTTTGCATAACATCTGCAGAATCTCACCTGTCCCAGATGCCTTTCCCTTGTTAAGTGATTTTACTTGATTTTCTGTTCTGCAGTCACTTATCTCAATATCTGACATTTCAGCATTTACATTATATTCAATGGAGAAACTGTACGCCAATCTCAGAAGTACAATTCAGTATTTTGGCGTTTTTCCTGTCATCTTCTGTTTTGGTGCCAGTATGGCCACTGATGAATGAATAGATCATTTTGATCCATTTTCTGACTTTAGACACAACCAAAATACCTTAGGATTTTCTGCCAGACCAGTTGGTAAAACTTTACTTTTGAATTCATTGAAAGCTTTTCTTATGCTCAGTTTGGCTTCTATTTGTCAGTTAGGCTCTGACTTTGCTTAAATCTGGGATGAAGCTCTATTTGTCTCTGCAATAACTTTCTAATATGATTACTGAATCATGGTGGATCTTTTCCATCAGTCACAAACTAGCTCAGCATATAATTCTCTAAGGTATACTGAACAATAGTTTTGAATTTCATTTTTGCTCCACATCTCTGTCCTCAGAACTGAATATTGGATTTTGACTACTCAGATACTTTCCAATTTGTTTCCTGTTATTCTTGCCAAGCAAAAATATTTTCTCACCTTTCGTAACACTCCTTATAACATCCCTGGTCACTTGAGACTATCACAAACTTATAATCACTTACACCCTCCTACATGTTAACTGGTTCAAAAAGTTCATGTCTGTTCATTGCTGGGATGTGAAACATGTTGCTCATGGAAGTCACTGCCCCCTCTAACTGCTCAAAGTAAATTTCAGACAAGACATTCGAAACAGCCTCACATGAATCCTTGACTATGGCACCACTTTTAATTGCTAGCAAATTGGGATCTCACCCTGTGACAACAGCATGATCAGCTTGCTCACAACAAGCACAAAATTTTCTATGTAACACTCTGACCTATGGTACCAGACGCAGATGGTCTATAGAAGCATCCAATTAACTTGTTTGACACACTTCTGATACTTCTCTCAACACAGCTTCACACTCAAGATCCTGTTGTAACCTCCTCATAGATATTACCAAGTACTTTACAACAATAAATACACAACTGCCGTTGGTGTCTAGTCTATCTCTGTAATATATATCTCAATCTGCATTTAGTATTTCACTTTAACTTCCAGCCAGCTTTCTGTTGGTAATTGCTTCATGGCATTGTTATCTTTCATAAATGAAACTAATTCTGGGACTTTTTCATGTGTGCTCCTGCAATTCACTGATACCACATTAACATTTACTTATCTGAAAGAACGTAAGTTCTCTTCAAAGAGTAATGTGGATAATATTTCTTCATTTATGGTAGGTGACTTTATTATTAACCTTACGCAGAAGTTCCAACTTAAATACATGTCTGCAAAAACCAACTACAAAAGCAGACGCTAGGAACAAATAATGTCTGCAAGTGCTTGCACCCATAGCCTGTGGGATGAGTGAAATTTTCGGTGTTGCAGTTTTCTTCGCAACAAAATTTGTGATACATTCTTCATCACTGCTAGTTTTTGGTTATATATCACAACATTCATCAATGTCTTTCAAAGGTCACCCTTCAAGAATAACGTTTTGTACACTAATATATTTTTTACTCTTTTCTGATTACTTTTTACACAATCCTCTTTCTCATACTCAAATGTCTTCATTCTGCTGTATTACATTTCATATATGCATACATATAATGTGATAACCTGGTTTGAATAACCCATCCTTTAACATCCAGCACAACAGTACAAGCTACTAAGATGTAGTGCGGGACAATACGTTGAGAATTGGGTTTCGCGGGAGGCGTGCCAGAGATAAAGCCCTGCAGTCGCGCTATCATCTGTGTCCTCGGTGGCTCAGATGGAGAGAGCGTCTGCCATGTAAGCAGGAGATCTCGGGTTCGAGTCCCAGTCGGGGCACACATTTTCATCTGTTCCCGTTGACATATGTCAACACCTGTAAGCAGCTAAGGGTGTTCATTTCATTGTAATTTCTACTAAGATATGTCTATGAACTAGTCAACAGCTCAAGAGGCTGTGGAGATTGATTTGACAGTTTTTTGTGCACAAACCTTACTACACTAAATAAACAAGTTAGAAGTCCTTCAGTCAATTAACTTGGTTTTTTTCTTAAATAGGTCTACTATTGTTTCTTGAATTTAGGACTTTGTGATGACTCATGATTCACTACTGCACAGCTGTCTATATTCATACTTTACTGCAACACATATTATTGTTGTCTGTTGCCAATTTCACTCACCTTCCAACGTACAGGCCTCAGTGCCACAATATTATCTGACATGTCTTCTTCCAGATTCTCCGTATTCACCACAGTATTGATTTTAAATGCTACATTGTACTGATGACACCAGTCACGAATTTTCATCAGCTTCTTAATGTGGGTACCCCTCCCTCTTCCAATATTGCAGTTAGTTTCTTCATCAAATGAATCACATGAAATAGCCAAGATGTCCAAATATTTTCCTGCAAATTTATAAAACTTCAATAATGGCAGAATTGTATTTTTTACCCCAACTGACCCCAACACCCCTCACCAGCCTGCAGACACAGACACAGACACAGACACACACACACACACACACACACACACACACACACACACACACACACACCAAAATATGTAGGTTATTTTCTGTTGAGTAAGAACTTAACATGATAGCCAATAGCATTCATTCACGCATAGCATTCTGAACATGTTGTCCTGAGGGAGAATCTTCACATACTTAGAATGAGTTAATATTATGAAAAGGAAAGATCGCTACTCACCATATGGCGAAGATATTGAGTCACATACAGGCCCAACAAGACCACTAAACACACAAGCTCTTCTTCTGAAACAGACAAAAAACACACACACATATTTACACAAATGCAGCTCACACACACATGACCACTGTATCTGGCCCCAGCAGCCAGAGACAATGGCCATGTGTGTGTGAGCTGCATTTGCATGAATATAGATGTGTGTTCATGTGTTTTGTTTATTTCAGAAGAAGGACTTCTGACAGAAAGCTTATGTGTTTAGTAGTCTTTGTTGTGCCTGTCTGTGACTCAACACCTCCACTTTATGGTGACCAGCCATCTTTCTTTTTCATAGTAGTGTCATCATTCTGTCCTGGATTTTCCATTGTTAGATGGAATGGTTTGAAATATGCATTACTGTATTGATGCATCAATGTTAAAATTACTGCTATACAACAGGCATGTTAGGCTTCAAATCTGGAGCACTTGCTTTAGTAGCTTTATGATTATTATGGACTGAGTAAAGATGATCCTTCATCATGTGAGTGGAAGACTTCCACATGCCCAGGGCCACTATTTGATGAGGTGTTAAAAGAGACCACTGAGTGCTAACATACACTTATGAATTAATTGTTACATGTCCATGATAACTATTGTGGAGAACTTCCACAACTAGAACTCGGCAAGAAGTAATTTTCTTGGGGCAGAAATTTAGCACCATTTCAATAGTGGTCCTGGCCACCATGGTGTATGTGCAGCATCCCTTTTTCAAATCCCATACACCGAGTAATGAATGTTTTTTGGTTTAGAGCCTTTTTTTTTTTACACTTTCACTGAATAATGACTGCCACATTTTCGTAACCTTATTAACCACTGAAATGCAGATATTATTATTATTATTATTATTACCCCCCTCTCCCCATATATGGAACTATGCATACCTTTGTGCATACCTTAAGAGCTGTGAGCATTTCTTCATCCATGATACTGCAAAACAAATCTCTTCTACTGGAAGCTGTTTGCTTTCCATATTTTGGGAGGAAGAGTATGGACCAAAACCAGAAAATTTGTGTTGGAAATATGGGCTCTAAAGTGTATACCCTAAGAGCTATGAGCACTTGTTCCTCTTTGCTACGTGCAACATGTATCTTCTACTGAAGAAGTGTCCACAGCTGTTAAGGTATGTATTTGCTTGTTTCTGTTCATACTATTTCCTCCTAAACATGTAAAGCAAAGAGCTTGTAGTAGAAGAGATTTGTACCATACATCTTATAGAGGCCTCTTTAAGAATTGTGTGATTCTTATGCTCACTTCCCAGCACATGTCAACTTTGATTCTGATAATATATATCAGTTTCAGTTGAATTGTGACCTGCACGTGCGACATGTATCTTCTACTGAAGAAGTGTCCACAGCTGTTAAGGTATGTATTTTCTTGTTTCTGTTCATACTATTTCCTCCTAAACATGTAAAGCAAAGAACTTGTAGTAGAAGAGATTTATACCATACATCTTATAGAGGCCTCTTTAAGAATTGTGTGATTCTTAAGCTCACTTCCCAGCACATGTCAACTTTGATTCTGATAATATATATCAGTATCAAATGAATTGTGACCTTCACAGTCACAATACAAAATATAAATACAATTTTGTAGGTAGACCTCGGCTATTTGTCTAGATTTCAGAGTGGAGTTATGCATTATGATGCAAAGTTTTCAAAAAGTTGTCATCTAATATAAAGCAAGAACATGGGAGACCCTACCAATTAAAATGAAAGCTACAAACATGTCTCAATAGCCAACCTCTGTGCCTCAGCTGGTGACAGATGTCCTGTTAATGTACCTACATGGCAAGAACCAGCTTTCATTAGACAGGTGCATGACATGTAGTAATCTATTCTAAATAGGTCTCTTTTTCCACAAACATATGTAATTAAATTCTTTGGAAAACAAATATTGTAATAAAATAAATATTACAGTACACTACCAACAGAATATAGACAGCAGCTACTTAATATAGTTGCTGCTGCTTTGTACAAAGCAGTGGCTTGCATTCTCATTTACTAGCTTAAATTTAGCTACTGTAAGCACAAGTAGTATTAAGCAGAATAGCGATTGGTAATGCAGTATACTCTGCAGTTCTTTTTAAGAGTTGCTTCTCTTTTGTTAATATGTGCCTTGACTTGCTCCAAAACCCTGAAGATTCTCCTACTTGGCTGAACACATAATGAAGCTGTGTGTGCTTGTATATCTCTCGAGTGCAACAAAAAAGAAAATTAAGACTGTTCGTGACTCAGAATGTCCAATTTCTTTTGCTACACCAATGCATTGCTCCAAATGAATGCTTTAAAGTGAGTTGTAGCATTTCCTCATTTGTGGCAGGTCATTTAACTAAAGTCCTCATTCATCATAGGGTTGTTTTGAAGATCACAATGCTTGACAAGACATTATGGTGTCCTACATTTATCTTTATCCATTGCCAGGCTTGAGAATGGACTTATACAGCCAGTTTCTGGGGGGAAAAGGCAGGATTACATTTGTAATATTGAATCCAAACCATGGTGAATCGTGGTGAAAGTGAGACAGTGTTGATAAAAGTTCTAGGGCTGATTGTTGATAATCAAATGCTGAGATTGTTGATATCTATTCAGGAACACACCCAAGATGCCATTTAGCTATTACATATGTCTAACAATAGGGAATTTTGCCTTTTATGTTTCCTCCCACATAACAAGAGCTTGTTCACACTAAACTAAGTACATAAACACTCTGTGTGAAGTCTGGCAGATTTAATTTGCATACAGTAGATAATGATTTTTTTTAGCAAAAACTTAAATGAGTAACTTCTGCTGTCCATTTTTGCTACTTTTCTGTTTCATAACAATGAATACCAAAGGATACAAACTGAAACTACATACCTGTAATATATGAATGCATTGTTTATCTGCTGCTAATTCACATGTAGTTTGGCCTGAGACAATAGAAAACATTTGTGACAATAATGGAAATGCCTGGAGGGCAATATGTAAAATGAGGGAAGGCAGCCACTTTCCTTAGTGGATTGATACTTGAAGCATAGAAACAAGTAACAGAAGATAGGATTCACATTAACTTTCAAGCACTAGCACTTAAGTCTTGCTGTGGCCATGGGAGTGTGTATGTGGGTGCCTGTGTGGTTGTGTGTCCGACTGTATGTGCTTTTGCTACAAAAAGAGCTTGCACTCGAAAGCTAGTGAGAATGCTGTTTTCTATTACAGGTTTTCGCACTCAGCACATCGAACCACTATAGGTGAGTGGTTGTCTTTCCCGTATTTTGTGTATTGAACACATTTTTGAAAAGAGCCTGTGTATAACATGTAAATTCTATACCATTAACACATTGTTACAGAGATTTATATCACTAAGATAGTTAACTTATCATAAAAATTTATCAATAAATGTGTGTTACTATTACCATATTTCTTAAACCATGCTTCACTGACTGTACTGCCATTGCTGACTATGGTAACACTGGGTAGAGAGAGCTCCGCCTTACAGTAGCGCACAAGTTCACCAAGAAAATGACCTCTGTCAGGTAGAAATGGCTCTCCTCCAGAAAAATTAATTTTCTGCATACCTAAAAAGAGGGATCTTTTGATATAACTCATTTACATTTAATAACAGGGATTACATGACATATTCCTGTGTTATCTTTTCTTTTTCTTTGTAGAACCTAAAGATAACTGTAACAAATCATCTTAGACTGTGTTACATATAATAAACAAGGCCAAATGTCTATGATTGTTCCTCTGAGGAAAATTTAGCAAGAAGTACTGAAATAGTGGAATGTTTTCTGCACATGATAATATTAAGGTTACATGAAATATTATTCCTGCTTTTTGGGTAGGTCAGCATATACAAAAATAAGCAAGAAATGTGAGTAGGCATTTGTAAGTAAACTGTTCATTACCAATACAAACAAAAAACTCACTACAAACATTCCTGTGCAAATTACATATTGAGAAACTACAAAACTTGAACACATCATTAATTACCAGCATCTAGATCTCTACTCCGTAAGATACTTGCAGTGTGTTGCAGAAGGTGCTCTGTGTACCACAGTCTCCCCATCCCCCCCCCCCTCCCCCCTTTTCCTGTTGGCGAGCTCTGTGTGAGCTCTTATCTCTCTAAATTTCATGTTTGTGGTATTTTCTCAAGATATACTTACGAAGAAGTGATATATTGGCTGACTCTTTGAGGAACATACACTCTTGGAATTTTAACAGTAAATCACACTGTAATGCAGAACGTCTCTCTTGTAGCACCTGTCACTGGAGTTCGTTGAGCATCTCCATTTGTTTACTTAGTGCTGTTGTTTCAGTTGTGTTTTGCACTGAGAATTTCACCCCATTCATCAAGATCACCCCATCGTCAAGATACTTACATCATCAGCAAACATTCTGCCTTGTTATTTACCAGTGCTACTAGGGTCATCAACATACACCAAGGATATTAGTGGTCTGCAGATCACCATACTTAATAGTTACCCACTCTTATTATCTTGTTTCACCTGCATCTGTTAAGGCAACTCTTTGTCTCATTTTCCTGCAAGTAAGATTCCAGACAAGCTCAAAGGTTTGTTTTTGACACAATAAGGTATGGGAGTTTTTGTACTAATATGTTACATTTTACATAATCAAAAAAATTGGCAAGGTCTCAGAAAAGCCTCACAGGATAGCTTCTACAATTCAGTTCATGCACAATTTCTTTTTTGAGAATGGACATTGCTTTCTTTGGGGAGAGTCCTTTACAAAAGTCAAAGTTCGAGAGTGTCAGTGAGCCACCTTGTGTAAGGTGTTAATATAATCTGTTGTGCACTACCCTCTCAAATACTTTTGAAAGAACTGGCAGCAAAGAGATCGGCCAAAAGTTAGATATTACATGCCTGTCACCACTTTTGTTTACAGCTATCACTGAAGCATGTTGTAATCTATAAGAATATGGCCCAGTTTTCACGAACTGTTGCATTTTAGGAATCTGATTATTTTTATAAATTTGTTGAGTGTTTAGGTTTTTAACGTGGCTGTCAATCAACGACTGTTGTATAATACAAAATTTTGAAAAACACAGCCCTCAGTCACGAACACAATTAATTTATAACCTAGGTTTCAGTGTCACAAGAGACACCTTCTTTGGACAAAATTGAAACTAAATGTTACAGCATAACTACAAAAAAATACGAAAGCTGCGGTCATACCTGACAGCGTCAGATAGTCAGCATTAAACTAAAATGCAACAGAGGTGCAAGCCACTAGGCACTGTCATGTGTCCTCTGCTACAGTCAACACAAAACTTTTTGGTACATTATGCTGTAACATTTAGTTTCAATTTTGTCCAAAGAAGGTGTCCCTTATGACACCAAAACCTAGGTTACAAATTAATTGTGTTGACTGAGGGTTGTGTTTTTCAAAATTTTGTTTGTTGAGTGTTGTGGATTTGAAGTGCAGTGTCATTGTTGGTGTTATGCTGAGTAAGACTAATAGTTTTATGGCTTCTAAAGAAGGTTGAGTGTTTTGTGTTCCAATGCTTCCAGCTACAGAGAGGGGAAAAAGCACTGAATCCTGAGGTTGCCTTTCTCAGATTATTCTGATCTGTCTCATTTTCCATGAACTGTGCAACCCCCAAGTGTTCTAATTTTTTTGTACATATTTTTTCAGATTTTATAATATTCCATGTCATTTTTGTTTTATTGGTTTGATCCGTTAACTTATGTCTTCCTGATTACACAGTTTAAGGTTTTGCAACATTTCCTATAGTGTCTTTCCACTGTTTGTTTGTACCACCCTTCTGTTCTAGGCAAAGTGTTATTAATTATCTATATACTGTACAAGCTATTATATGTATTTACTGTGTAACCTGTTATGAGGGAAACATTCCACGTGGGAAAAATATATCTAAAAGTAATATATATATATATATATATATATATATATATATATATATATATATATATATATATATATATATATATATATATATATAGGGAAACATTCCACGTGGGAAAAATATATCTAAAAACAAAGATGATGTGACTTACCAAACGAAAGTGCTGGCAGGTCAATAGACACACAAACACAAACGTACACACAAAATTCAAGCTTTCGCAACACACGGTTGCTTCATCTGCTTGTGTCTGTGTATGTGCGGATGGATATGTGTGTGTGTGCGAGTATATACCTGTCCTTTTTTCGCCCTAAGGTAAGTCTTTCCGCTCCCGGGATTGGAATTACTCCTTACCCTCTCCCACAAAACCCACATCCTTTCGTCTTTCCCTCTCCTTCGCTCTTTCCAGATGAAGCAACTGTTTGTTGCAAAAGCTTGAATTTTGTGCGTATGTTTGTGTTTGTTTGTGTGTCTATCGACCTGCCAGCACTTTCGTTTGGTATGTACATATATATATATATAGAGGGAAACATTCCACGTGGGAAAAATATATCTAAAAACAAAGATGATGTAACTTACCAAGCGAAAGCGTTGACATGTTGATAGACACACAAACAAACACAAACACACACACAAAATTCAAGCTTTCGCAACCAACGGTTGCTTCGTCAGGAAAGAGGGAAGGAGAGGGAAAGACGAAAGGATGTGGGTTTTAAGGGAGAGGGTAAGGAGTCATTCCAATCCCGGGAGCGGAAAGACTTATCTTAGGGGGAAAAAAAGGCAGGTATACACTCGCACACACACACATATCCATCCGCACATATACAGACGCTTGTGTTGGCTTGTGCACCAGAATATTGGCTTATATTGTATATTTCCTGCCTGTTGGCTTATGGGATAATCTTCTTGGACTCTGGCAAATAAAATGTTTATACAGAAAGTTAAAAAAAAAAGTAGGAAACAGTACATCAGAAAATGTATTTGAATTCCTACACTTACTTTCTTTGTTATCCAATCAGTGCTGTTTTGGGGTGAATATGTGCCCCTTATTACATATCATTATGTTTCTTTCTTTGTTGTTTTAATTAAATATGTTCTAGTCCCACTGATTCACATAGCAAGTGAATGGCTAACATAAGGAAACAATGAAAAAGCAGAATGAGCAAATGAACCTACAACAGAATTCTTAGGGTTTCACATTGTCACCCAAATGATGTGGAATGAACATGTTATGAAACTCTAGAAAAAGATGTCCACAACATGTTATGCACTTAAGGGTCCTTGCATCTGCATGCAGTGATGAATGTTTGAGAACTGTACACTTCAATTATGTTCATTCAGTAATCAGTTATGGTAAAATTTTCTGGGGAGGCAGTGCTCAGCATTTACAAACAGTATTTAAGATGGAAAAAAAAGCAGTAAGAATTACAATGAAAAGCAGTAAGTGGGCCCACTGCAGAGAACTTTTCAAACTGTTAGAAATTCCAACTGTTCCTTGGGAATTTATATTCCAAACCATAGTGTATCATAGGAAAAATATAGAAAATTATAGTAGACATCAGTTTTCATAACTATAGTACAAGAACGAGACACTGTCTTCACCTAGACATGAAAAATAAAAAATAAACATAAGACTCAAAATAGTTTCTTGTATGATGGTGTAAAATTGTATAATAAACTGCCGCAGATATAAGGTTTTGATAAGGAGCAAAAATGATTGTAAATTAACTTATGTCTCACAAAACTGACAACATCCATACATTTTAAGATGTGCAGGGATGGCTAAATAAATAAAAAGAACCTGTTTCACAAGCATGTAACGTTGTGAATCGAGTTAACTCATTTTTTATATTTTTGTTTATTTATATTTTTTGAACATCACAGTTGTATATTAAATCAATTATATCTGCAAACGCCTTCAGCCGATCACTTAATGACATACAAAATTATTTTCAAAAACATCTGTGACAGATATTAATTTATAAAATTCAGTGTTCACCTAATGCCACAAATGAGCATATCCTCTGAGTAAGTTCTTTAATTTCGGGAGGGCATTCGTTCATTGCCTGTTCGGGAGGAGTTGAGTTTAGGTTTTTAGTTACGGTAACCGTTCTTCGATTATCTTTGGAATCTAGCACACTTTTTGTTGAGCGAACGTCAAAAAACGAGTGCTGATATGACGAATGGAACACCTCTTCAGGTCTCTTCAGTCGTCGCGTTAAGTAACGTGCTGAGAACATCTGATGATAAGTTTGTAATGAGTCGAAACCGGTTATGATGCGATTTGTGTGTTACGAGGCTCAAAAAGGAAGTGTGTTAAGACAACCGATCGGCAAATAGAAAAACCGGCAATAGGTGCACGAATACTCGTTAGCATTCTACTAAGTTGTATTACTTCAAATCTACGTCAGACTGTGGCATCTGGCTGGGAAATAAAAGACCGAATCCCTACAGTCAACTTGACAAGAACGGGTGCTGCGTGTATAAAGTTACAAACGCAAAACAACTGATTATTACACACGCGATGCGACGCTTAAAACACCCGGACTGTCCTACAGAAAAACAAAAAACCTTCCTTTCGGCTATTGGTCAACAGACGTACATACCGCATCAAAAGCGTCGTGCACTTATGAATTCAACTGCGGACGACGACGCACTTTGCTTTCCACAGTGCTGAATCGAACCTTATTGTCGTGCACATTTCGAAACCAAGCGCACATCTTTGGTATATACTGCTAAATTTCTTGTAGATATCTTTAATCACTATGAAATATTATAGTTTCTTTAGTATTAACATTTTGACGAACATACCGATACTCACAACTAATCCGCTAATGAGCTCTTCATGACTCTGAGTACACTTACCTTCCTTTTTAAGCATCCGAAGACCTTTTCTCGCTTCTTCCAGGGGTAACACAAAAGAAGTTTTCGCTGTGTGAAAGCAAAAACCACATTTGTAGTTGCACTGACGTGTTAAATGATAATTAACACTTATCGGAACTATATGAATCGAGTAGTGTTCTTTCGATTCGTGGCATGTATGTTGCTGTATAACATGCCTCCATTTAGGAATAAATAATTGTAGTATTTCGACTACAATAAGCACAAATCTCTCCCACGCCTCGCCCAAAACCTCCGTTACACAACTCATGGCTCCGCGCTGTCGCAACAATAACACTTGGCACTGTGAGAGGCATATTTATACGCGTATGACTGTGTCTAGGGAATCCCCCAGTATCAGGTTCGCCAACACTGAAACGCAAAAATGCGGCTCGTGAATTTTCCAGGCGTTGCGAAATGCCGCGTTCAGTGAGAATTTGGTGAAACCCGCGTTCCGAATAGAATTCAGAGAACTCCGCCATATCTCCCGTAAGTTCTCTGCGAGTTCGTACAACGTCGAGCGTCGACCTGGCCGACTTTGCGCGATGGGCTCAGTTACCATCGCCGTAACCCACATTTTCACTTTACAAAGAGACTTCTTGTCCTGATCTTGAAAATAGAAAGGTTTTAAATATCACTGTGGATATGACTAACATGCTGGAGAGCTACTGTAAGTATCTAAAACTTTACTGAGAAACTTTACAAATAGGTTTGCAAAACATATTGACATTTTATCAAAATTATAATTGCTGCATTGTGCCTTAGCGTCACAGTGTTCAGCTCCAAGCTACTGACTGAAAGGGCTGAAGTTCGATATCTGGCCAGTTTTTAGGATTTGTATGTCACTTGTCACTTCTTTCACCTCTGCAATGTTTGTCAACGTGAAAATGGCGAGTTTCACAATGCTTCAGAGTCGATGTTGAGTACTTAACTGGTTAAGTTAGTTCAAAGGTCGGAAGAAGGCAAGCGCACACCACCTCAATAGGACCACTTCTATAGTAAAGCACTGTGACTTCGAAACTTATCTTTGGGTTGACGACGGCTTTGCCCAACAATAATAATATATTTTGCTTATTTTCTCTTGTGAGGTTGGACTGGCAATGACAGCGCTATTTAACTATTTTAGTAGACAGCTGCAACTTAAAAGTTGACAAAATCTCTCAACAACAGAGAATATCCTGGGGTTGTTGCCGGCTTTCAACCGTGAAGCATGATAGACTGCCGCAAGACTGACTGAACGTCGTAGCTGCCTAAGCTGCGTTGCCGTAGAGACTTGAACAAAACAGACAAGCGAAGCAGCCGCGCCATGCTCGTTTTAAGTTTCAGGGATCAATTCACCGGCCGTACCACCACTTCCGTATGGCTGGAACGCAGTACTTGCATCATTCATTCATTACGTGGTCGACCCTACACAACAGAGTTTCACAGTTGTGCTTTATGAGTAACTAGTTTGTTGTTAGTGAAATTTATGAGCAAATGTTTTTTTGCGCCAAGAAAAGAAGAACGTAAATTTCCTAAGCTTCCGTGTTCGTTGTCTCGTGTTATGCTACGTTCGCTCCAGTCAAAATCGATGTTGAATATATTCGAACGATCACAAGTCTATTGAATAGTGCAAGAAAGTCAATTGTCAGTGGTAGTGAACAATAGCGAATCGTTCACTAATGTTCCTTCATTCGTATTCACCTTCGTTCGCTCACCCTCTCTTTACACTGGAGCGACAGGAATAAAATGAGCAGTCACACACAACGGCAGTGTTCACCACATTTCGCCTGTATATATGAAAGAGCGTACACACAGGAAAGAACGGAGTACTCGGCGTCATTGGCCCTATTAATAGGAACACAGGTTTCTTCTGATACAATACTACTATCACCACGATGCAGAACTGTAGTATTTTTCACGAAGCAAGCAAAATGACACAAAAAAAAATAAAAACGTAGGTGCCTAAATTTTCAGCAAAGCGTGAATCGTGTCGAGATCGTGCATTATAGCAATTATAGCAGCTCCGGGAAGCGTAACAAATACTACTAGCGGGTTGCATATCTCACAGCTTCCAGGGGCAAAAAAATCAGACAAGTATTACAGTAGCAAACTGCGTTCGTCTTTAGGCAGCATAGCTGATTACCTGTAATTACCCGGATTTTATTCGTCCAGTATTTGAGAATAAGATCACTTAGCGACTTCCAACAAAGTTCACACATAATGTCAAACTTCACGAACTTTTTCTCGCTGACCCCCACTACAAAATGATGAAAGGAAAATAGTTTAACGCTTACTACATTTGTGTTTTTCGTACAGTAAACTTCGGCGTCAGACAAGACGTTTTCATTTATTACTTCTTTACTATTAACTCTGTTCGCAGCAGTTTGCAGACAATATCCACACATGCAACTGAATGTACTTGCAAAATTATATCATAGTACAACATATAGTTCATGAAATATGACGCCATAAATATCGATTGCGTGAAAGACTTGCTTTTCCTTAAAATCGAATTCAGATCACTCAGACTACATTCATCCAGTGTTTTGTAACTGAGACTTTCAACAAACTTTAAAAATAGTTTCAAACCTTATCTAAACTTTTCCTCGCTTATATGCTTAACGTCAAATATTTAACACATTAACTCATTTATAGCGTAACATCTACATCTACATGGATACTTTGCAAATCACATTTAAGTGCCTGGCAGAGGGTTCATCGAACCACCTTCACAATTCTCTATTATTCCAATCTCTTATAGCGCGCGGAAAGAACGAACGCCTATATCTTTCCGTGCGAGCTCTGATTTCCCTTATTTTATCGTGGTGATCGTTTCTCCCCATGTAGGTCGGTGTCAACAAAATATTTTCGCATTTGGAGGAGAAAGTTGGTGATTCGAATGTCGTGAGAAGATTCCGTCGCAACGAAAAACGCCTTTCTTTTGGTAATGTCCACCCCCAATCATGTATCATTTCTGTGACACTCTCTCCCATATTTCGCGATAATACAAAACGTGCTGCCCATCTTTGAACTTTTTCGATGTACTCCGTCAGTCTTACGTCAGTCTTATCTAGTAAGGATCCCACACCGCGCAGCAGTATTCTAAAAGAATATGGACAAGCGTAGTGTAGGCAGTTCCCTTAGTACGAGTAGATCTGTTACATTTTCTAAGTGTCCTGCCAATAAAACGCAGTCTTTGGTTATCCCTCCCTACATTTTCTGTATGTCCCTTCCAATTTAAGTTGTTCGTAATTGTAATACCTAGGTTTTCGGTTGAATTTACGGCTTTTAGATTAGACTGATTTATCGTGTGACCGAAGTTCAACGAATTCCTTTTAGCACTCATGTGGATGACCTCACACTTTTCGTTATTTAGGGTCAACTGCCACTTTTCGCACTATTCAGATATCTTTTCTAAATCGTTCTGCAATTTGTTTTGATCTTCTGATGACTTTATTAGTCGATAAACGACAGCGTCATCTGCAAACAACCTAAGGTGGCTCCTCAGATTGTCTCACAAATTGTTTATATACATAAGGAACAGCAAAGGGCCTATAACACTACCTTGGGGAACGCCAGAAATCGCATCTGTTCTACTGGATGACTTCACGCCAATTACTACAAACTGTGATCTCTCTGACAGGAAATCACAAATCCAGACACATAACTGAGACGATATTCCATAAGCACGCAGTTTCCCTACAAGCCGCTTGTATGCTACAGTGTCGAAAGCCTTCTGGAAATCCAGAAATTCGGGATCAATCTGAAATCCCTTGTCAACAGCACTCAACACTTCATGTGAATAAACAGCTAGTTGTGTTTCGCAGGAATGATGTTTTCTAAACCCATGTTGACTGTGTGTCAATAGACAGTTTTCTTCGAGGTAACTCATAATGTTTGAACACAATATACGCTCCAAAATCCTGCTGCATATCGACGTTAACGATATGGGCCTGTAATTTAGTGGATTACTCCTACTACCTTTCTTCAATATTGGTGTCACCTGTGCAACTTTCCAGTCTTTGGGTAAGGATCTTTCGTCGAACGAACGGTTGTATATGATTGTTAAGTGTGGAGCTAATGCATCAGAATACCCTGAAAGGAACCTAATTGGTATACGGGCTGGACCAGAAGATTTGCTTTTATTAAACTTTATTAAACCAGAAACATGAAACTATTCTTTGTACTAAAGTTCGATTTTTTACAGAGTCGGGGGTTTGCTGGTTATTACTAAACGTTGCACTTACGTCGGTTGACATTTTCCGTTGACTTCGATTGGCACTGAGGGAGAAATTTAAAAACCAGGCCACTAATTACCGCCCAACAACATAACCTGAATAAAGATTTGCATTTACACTGTGGGTCTTAGCAATTGCAGGTAGCTTCGTTAGTAATTGTTAGCACTTCAATAGCTATGATATTTCAGATAGTTTCTGATGTCTGCAGTTACACGGGAAGTATTCAGGGATTTTCTTTACAGTACGTATAAGGAAGGTAATCCCTATAAAATGCGATTACTGTGATGTAAAATATACGTACGACCTGTCAACTAGGGCACTTGACAAGTTCTGCTAATGTAGCTTTTGGGAGGGCAGATAGAGTATACGTGAGAAAAACTGGATTTTAACTTATTCCGTTATCAGAGCAAAATTCCGAAAAAATAACAGTGATACTTCAGTGACTTAAGTCCAGCTATCCAGAAAACAATCTATGGCAATGATCAGGCCTTTCGTATACTTGTAATTTTACATTAATCAGCATAGTAGATACGTATTCGTATTTGTTTGTTTTCCACGAAATTCAGTGTACTGTTTCTTTTCGTACAAAGGTATACAAACGCCCATGCCTTTTCACTCCATTCCCGCCTGACAGAAGCAACTAATGAATTTGTCGTCCCGTTTGGCCTCCGAGTGCTACGGTATATTTTTCCAAGCATGTTTGTTTTTGTTCAGCATGTTGTTCTTATGGGATCCTTTAACTCACGTCAACCAGAAACGTAGTTCGTGCATAAAACAGCAGACGAATGATCTCTGTGATCCAAGTCCCAAAGAGGAATACATGCAATTCTACGAAAGCTCAACAATCAGCAGAACAAGATCGAACAGTTGCGAATATGAATCGAGCAAACACCACCTCGAACACGACCGAATGCTCTTTGGCCGCGCTCACCTGCAGTTTACACGAGAGGGAATCCTCTTCCGCTAATGCTGGTCGCTTGCGTTCACTCCGGTGTAAACCAGGCTTATTCCCACGCCCGGGTTCCCGGGTTCGATTCCCGGCGGGGTCAGGGATTTTCTCTGCCTCGTGATGACTGGGTGTTGTGTGATGTCCTTATGTTAGTTAGATTTAAGTAGTTCTAAGTTCTATGGGACTGATGACCATAGATGTTAAGTCCCATAGTGCTCAGAGCCAAACCAGGCTTATCGACATATAGAACAATAGATCCCAAACTTTTCCTCTGACGAAACACTTTCAGAATGTTGGTGTTTTGATGAAACACCTTGTGTATTTTGAAGGTCGGTAAAGTTTAAAAAACAATAGAAAAAATGTTTTATTTAGTGATGACTTCAGTTTCAAGTCACAGCAAATAACACAGAAATCATAATAAAATTTAAAGAAGTAATTAGTATCGCCAAAATGTTGGAAAAAAACTCCATGTTATTAATAGTTTTCGTGGAGCACTTATTCACTTCCCGCGAAACGCCTGTGGGAAGACAGTTTGGGAAACCTTGCTCCAGATGGTCAATAATATTGCAATATTGTGCAATATTATTGAATTTCTCCCTAGTCTGCTAAGTAATATTGTCAATAATATTGTACAACAATACTGGGGTTCGGAATGTTGACGAGAAAGACGCAGCTGCTATGATAATTGCTCTACTTTGAAAAAAAAAATTGGCGGATGAAAAATTGATTGAAGGACTGTCATACATTACTCACGAAAACTTGTTGAGAGAATTGAGCTTGAATGACAAAAAAGTTTATGATAACTTTTTGTGTGTTGATGCTCCCACGTTTGATACATTGCTGCCGCTCCCTCGCCCCCTTGGAGTCTAGAGCACGGATTTTTATAAATTAAAAAATTTTCATACACTTCTAGAAGTGATTCTCGTGATTCAGCCAAATCCCATGTTCAGTCAAATTTAGCACTAAGCTGCTGACCGCAATGAGACAATAATTCGGGTTTAGCGATTGCTACGTAATTGCTTATAGATGTGGCATGGGTAAACAACGGGTCAAGCGCAAAAAAAAGGTGAAATTTCGCTGTAAATGCCAAGGCCGATAACATATATTCTGACACAAGCGCCAGAACAGCGGAAAACGCATTTACAGCTGTCTAAAGATTGCACTCGTGTCTAAGGCCAACAGCGATGTTCAAATAATGAATCATGCGCCAACTCTGGCGTGCATTTGTGTGAATTGCTGACAGTTCAATTAGCTTTGGTTTGTTTGCAACAATAGGGCATTGCTGAAATCATTATTACATGTAAACAATACACAATATTTAAAAATGGAAAGGAAAACTGCACCAAACTGGAGGAGGAAAGGTGAAGGTAGTGCTCAAAGTGAAAGGAAGAAACTAGGCAGCAAAGAAAAGGAATGCACAAGAAAAGACTAAAGACGCTCCCAAGCACCAGGGAGACCTTCACTGTCATTTAATACAAGGCTTAGAATCAACGTAAGTAATGTTAAAGTATTTAATGCGTTTAATTTATTATTGAAACGAATTACATATCGACAAAAAGCATCGTTCTGATTATGAGACTATAGTTGACTACTTGCACGGAATTATTTACTTACCTCACAGAAAAGGGTTGTTTTACGGAAATCGAACACACGTTTTTGGTGAAAGGACACTCTTTTACGTCTTGCGGTCGTGATTTTTCTCACACTGAGAAACGAAAGAGGATAACTGTATATGAAGTACGAAAGATAGTTAGCCTCTGCAATGAATCTATGCGCACAACACCATCCACAGTAACGGTTACGCAAGAAATGAGATTTTAATGACTGCTGAAAAAGTATGAACTTCACCAATGTGCATATTTCAAAAGCTCGGTGGGTCAAACTGACTGCTGAACGGCTAGGGTACTGTTAAGTTCGGTCAACTCTCAACGCAATTGAAGAGGTCAAGGAACATTATATCCTGAAGAGGAATGTGAAAGCTTCTGATGTTCAACATGTGCAGCCGGAAACACTACGCTGTGAACCTAGGTTGTCTGAAGAAAAGAGAAAGGATTTAGCTAAAATGATTCCATTGGAAAAGAGAACCTTGTGAAATGAGTGAAAATGGGTACGCTGGCACTTGTGTCGTTATTTATGTTAAAGCCATTGCACACAGAACGTTTCATTTTCCTTAAATTTTATATCATTTTGTTCCTGAATATACAGACGTAGAATAAAAACGCATATATGACATGAAACTTGTATGGTTTTTTGTTTGTGTCGCGATCCCCAACTTGTATACTGCTTTTGTATAACTGCTATACACATTTTACTGATTATCTGCAAATCAGATTGAAATGATCGTATGGCATTAATGACCGGGAGGCCCCATTTGGCATCGGCAGCCAAGTGCAAGTTTTATTTCAGTCGAAGCCACACTGGGCGACTTGCGGGCAGATGATGAGGCTGAAATGATGATGAGGGCGACACAACATCCAGTCCACGGGCGGAGAAAACGTCCAACCCAGCTGGGAATCGAACCTGGGCCCGCTGCATGGGAGGCAAGCACGTTACCACTCAGCTAAGCAGGCGGACAGTTTCAGTGTAAAGTACCCGTATTTGAGACATACCTATGGGAATGTGTCATGCAGTAACAATGCACTAGAGGTTTATATTCGGGGAAGAATGTATATACTCACACAAATATCTATATGTACTTTTATTCATAATTCTGCATTAATTAATCTAAAAAAAAAACTCATCCTTCGTGGCCCTTTCGTGTATTTTCTGCAGCGAAACATACGATTCATTCTCCACATTTCTGTTTTTGCACTATCTGCCGTAACATACCACGATGCCGGCAATGATTATGCATTTCGATGCACTCTAATAATAGCCTTTTTTTAGTGTTGTTTTGAACTCACTTTTAGTACAGCAGTAAACAGTGAGCACACAAACACACTGGAAGGGATATTGCCAATACTGCCCACAGACGACACAATATTTTCAGGCAGCGAAATAGATTTCTGATGCGCTTGATATTATTGCACTACCTCTCAATTTCACCTCGCGCGTTCAATATTATTGCGTAATAATATCGGTCATCTAGTGGTAGACAGAAAACCACTCATTGCGTCAGTCCTGAGTGCCTTGCGCGCCTCTGCTCCTCGCGCTCTTATAGCCGCTATTACACTGTACTGTCATATAACAGATTCGCGGCGCTGGACGAAGGAATTTGTGGATGAATTTATTAGCGTTAAGCGGCATCGTCTTTCTTTGCTTTGCATCTGGAATGGGGAAAGACCGAAGAAGAAAGATGAGACAAATGGTTAAAATCACTTTGCCACCTTCGACTGTAAAATTTTTTTTACAATGAAGGTTTCTTCGCCATTTTGTGTTTTATGCCGTTTCTTAGTTACCTCTGAATCATTATTATTATTATTGTTATTCTTATCCTCTTTTTGGCGATGTTTTAATACCACGCGTGTTTCATTTCCTTTTACTTACGAAACATCGTAAGCATCTATAATTCATGTTTGATGTAAGTAGAATAAATGTGTTACGTAATGTTTGCAGATATGTTATTGTATTACAGTTTCTTCGTTATTATCTATCTGTTAGGCTCGTAAACAACACAAGTCTAGTGAGGTTAAATTACTGCTTGGTTCAACTTGCGATTTTTTTAAAAGTTATGTATGTCGCCTTGCAACTGTACCTCCTAGTTGTGGGTACACCAGGATGTCCTCATTGTCTGTGTAATGGCAGCTGATTTCGGAATAGGAATTAATCAAGTGCTTAAAAAACAAAAATTTCCACCACCACAAGTGCTGCATCGGATGCTATATTAGCTGGGCTAGCATTATTGCGAGGAACAAAACGACAAATTATGTCTAGACTGTATAGTTCATTTCCAAAAATAAATAAATAAATAAATGGCTCTAAGCAGTATGGGACTTAACATCTGAGGTCATCAGTCCCCTAGACGTAGAACTACTTAAACCTAACTAACCTAAGGACATCACTCATATCCATGCGCGAGGCAAGATTCGAACATGCGTCCGTAGCAGCAGCGCGGTTCCGGACTGAAGTGCCTAGAACCGCTCGGCCACAACGGCCGGCGGTTCATTTCCATTCATGTACAAATCTCGTTCTGTAAATCCCACGATGAAGGAGAGACATCAGGGATGTTGAACAAGTCAGGTTACACGTCAACACGCCTGAGGCGAAATTGAAGGAAGGAATCTTAATTCGTAAATGTACAGCTACACTGAAGAGCCAAAAAAATGGTACACCTTGTAAGTAGGCTGTTTAGGTTTTCTTATTGGTAACGCCACGTAGCGCTCTGTATGAAAATCACTGGCTGTGCTGTGTGCAGTCTGTGGCTAGTTTGCATTGTTGTCTGCCATTGTAGTGTTGGGCAGCTGGATGTTAACAGCGCGTAACGTTGCGCAGTTGGAGGTGAGGCGCCAGCAGTGGTGGATGTGGGGAGAGAGATGGCGGAGTTTTGAAATTTGTAAGACTGGATGTCATGAACTGCTATATACATTATGACTTTTGAACACTATTGAGGTAAATACATTGTTTGTTCTCTATCAATTTCTTTCATTTGCTAACTATGCCTATCAGTAGTTAGTGCCTTCAGTAGTTGGAATCTTTTATTTAGCTGGCAGTAGTGGCGCTCGCTCTATTGCAGTAGTTCGAGTAACCAAGATTTTTGTGAGGTAAGTGATTTGTGAAAGGTATAGGTTAATGTTAGTCAGGGCCATTCTTTTGTAGGGAATTTTGAAAGTCAGATTCCGCTGCGCTAAAAAATATTGTGTGTCAGTTTATGGACAGTCATGCATAAATTTTTCCTAGGGGGATGTTTCATATGTCAACCCTTAGCCGAGGATACCTCACTGGAATCTTCTGATTTTTTCTTGTAGTTTGTGTAATTAGTGTAGATATTGTTTATTGCTAGCGCGTAATTGTAGAGAGAATCTCCTTTGTAGTTGCAGTCTTTCATTGTTGTACAGTAAAACAGGTGTGACATGCAAGTAAATTTGCACCAAGTATTTCGCAGCTGTGCTTGCAATTAACTAGATATTATTTTCAGTGCTATGTCAATGTGTTCTCTTATTTTTGCTCTTCAAATTGTGTTTTTCTGTGTTGTCGTGTGAAATATTGTGACAATAATGGCGTGTGAAAAACGTAATACTAGGCTCCAAAGTAAACTGAGAAATGACAGCGAAGACGAAAGCAGTGTGTTAGCGCCACCATGTAATGAATTAACTAATGTTCAAAGTAGTAATTTGGTAATTGTGCATAGGGAAATGGAGCGGGCTGCAAATAATGGTGTAGGCAGTGAAACAATTAGTGAACAGGGAAGCATTATCGATCGATCGTTCGGCAACAGCTCGCCTCAGGATTCCGAAATGACAGGACACAATCTTGCAAATACTGTAGATTCAGGTTTTGCGCCCTCACCGTTTTCTCAAATAAATCAAGACACATTTTCTGCTTTTCACAATGCGAACATTGCCGGTTCAAATGCACTGCCGAATAGCAATGAGGAACATGTTTCAGACACCAGTGCATTGCTATTACAGTTAATGCAACAAATGGGACAAAGGCTACAAAAGTTAGACACAACGCTTGAACAAAATCAGAAACAAATGGAACAAAATCTTCGGAAGTTAGACACCACACTTGAACAAACACGTGTAGATATAACTACTGAGTTACATAACATTGAATTGAAATGTCAAAAAGTCTGTAATGACGTAAAAAACACAAATTTGTGAGCATTTTCAACCTATTTTTTCGCGGCATGAAAATGCATTACAGAATCACGAAGCAGCCATAAAAGAACTGCAAACCATTGTTAACGAAAATCATAAGACCTTGTGAGCTAAAATTGACTCAGTTGCATCTACCGATTCGGTTACGCAACTTGCAAAAACTCAGGAAAACTTAAAGGACACAGTAGATCCGATTTCAACACAAATGGACACTCTGAAACTTGGTTCAGAAAAACACACTGAGGAAATGTGTTCACTATCGGAGAAAGTAGCCGAACTTTCGGATCAGTTCACTAACTTATCTAGAAAGGTAGATGAT